>NC_044506.1:17351950-17374450 GCF_902362185.1 Chanos chanos | reverse complement strand
GCTGCCAGAGTGAGGCCGGGGCCTCAAAGCCACCGCTGCAGTATTTATAAAGGTCAGGGCACTTTCTTTCTCTCTCTCTCTCTCTTTTTTTTTTTTTCTTTTTAGCGTATTGTCTCCAAACGCAGCAAAGGCCCTGGTCACCGTTAACCTTCTCACTAACGTGCTCTTCTTCCTTCTCCAGCAGCGCGCAGAGGAACTCCGGTGGGATGCATGCATGATGGGTTTTGCGCACATGCGCACCAAAACACTCATTCACGCACACGCACACACGCGCGCGCACACACACACACACAAAACACACACACACACACACACAAAACACACACACACGCACACACACACGCATGCACACTCACAATCACATTCACACAAAATCTCAGTGCGTAGCCAGTAAGCTTCTTTGTCTCAAACGCAGTAGGGAAAAATGCACTGAGGATCTAATTCACCTACAGAAGGCAAACAAAGGAGCTGGCTGTAGCCTGTTAGCCCAGCCTGCCTCAGTAATGCTGCTAGTCTCAGATCACTGTGGCACATCCACGCGGCTGTTGTAAAACACATCTCAGAGAGGTCTGGGCCTCACCTCGGGGCCACACGCTCCGCCAGCGTCAGCGTGATTTATCGGGTCCACTCCTGGAGGGGACGGAGGGGAGGGGATGGACGTCGGGCTAAAACATGCCGCGGACGTAAAAATGAAAGCGTTTTCATGTCTTCCCCCCCCCCCCCGCCCCCGTAGACTGGCCCGGAGAGAAAGAACAATGCAAACCACACCATTCAAGACATGGGAGATTTATGTCTAAATTACTACAGAGAGGGGAGGACAGGAGAGGAGAGGAGAGGAGAGGAGAGGAGAGGGGAGGGGAGGAGAGGAGAGGAGAGGAGAGGAGAGGAGAGGAGAGGAGAAGAGAGAAGAGGAGAGGAGAGGAGAGGAGAGGAGAGGAGAGGAGAGGAGAGGAGAGGAGAGGAGAGGAGAGGAGAGGAGAGGAGAGAGCGATCTTGGAAAGAGTAATTGAAGGATACTAAAATGATAAGGAATAAAAGAGAGGCTAAAATACACGCCTGTGACGTGTGGTGTAATGGAGAGAGAACTCCAGAGCTCTGATGTAAGACATGGGGCTGTATTTACACAGCGTTTACACAGAGACAGCTGAGTGACCGCTCAGGAAATTGTAACTTTTTTGGGCCTTAAGATCCACAAGGGAATCTTTTAACTTTTGAATGTGTACCATGGAAACAAAGAAAAAGGGAGGGGGGGGGTCCATAAAGTGTATTTCTACTTTAAATCTTTAAACACAAAATGGGTGTGCTGTGTGCGGGTTGTTCGGTCCATTTTTATTAAGTGCTATTAAACTGTACACTCTCCCGGTGTGCTTGTTTCACAGCTGTCTACTGTGGGTGCAGCCGTATCCTCCCCTGACTGTGTTCTCCACCTGCATAAATCTGCTTGACGGAGAAAAACAAACTCCTCAGATGTGGACCTGTAAATTGGGTTTTTCCAAAAACGTAATTCATCACCTGATGCAGTGCCGGTCCTTGCTGTGCCCCTGAGTCCCAACACAAAACTGAGTGGAAACATCCAGACGGTGGACCGACAGGCTGTGACTGGCAAAGACGCCATCAGCAGCCCCAACTTCTGCTCCCCGTAGCTTAGAGTTTAACTGACAACCAACAAGGCTGTGTCCTCAGTGCACAGTGTGGCCTGACTCGGGTTACTGTTTTGCTAATCAGTATTTCAAAAATATTGTTTTTGTCCACTAAAAATTTCAAATGGAAAGTCGATTCTCAATCGGGGAGATTTTTGTCACACACACTCACACACACAGGACATGTGAGGTAATACTTGTCTAATACAAGTTCTCTTTAATAATGTTAAATGTTTAGTCTTAGTGTATAGCCTAACAAGTTCTTGTTAATAATATTAAATGTTTAGTTTACAGCCTAACAAGTTCTCTTAAATAATAATATTAAATGTTCAGTCTATAGCCTAACAAGTTCTCTTTAATAATAGTATTAAATGTTTAGTTTACAGCCTAACAAGTTCTCTTTAATGATATCAAATGTTCAGTCTATAGCCTGACAAGTTCCATGAAGTTGCTAAATCACGTACGTGTGCGATAGGTAATAGAATAGACTACACACATCAGTAACCAGTAGTTTATCGAACAGACCACACAATACATTGAAAAATTAGACTGACCACTGTCATCAACAAGAAATTTTCATCCGTCCTGTGTGTTTGTGTGTGTGAATGAGCGATTATATATTTTATATATGACTGTGTAAGCTTCTGTTTGTTTATGTTGGGAGTAAGGCAAGGACATGTAAAAGCTACTTTGCATCTTGACTGTATTAGTGTGTATGGGTGTGTTATGTACACATCCATTTCAATCAGCTGTGTGCCATACATTAGCACATTTCAGTCTAGTCTGTTTAGTCTTTAGTCTATGGTTTTAGTTCTGCAGAGAGCCCCTCCGCCCACACACTTACACACAAACACACACACACACACACACACCAGCTGGTCTCGGTAAGCCTCCCACCCTTAGCTTTACTTGTGTCCAGATGTTGCTCTTATACAACCTCTTTTTGTAATGGGTCAGTGCTGAATCTAGGACACTAACTGTCACGCACACACACACACACACACACACACACACAAATCATAAGGATTCTCACATCCAAACAATGTATACATCTTCACAGAGAGTTTCCATGTTTACAAGACTATACAGTGCACCATCACACACACACACCCACACACACACACAAATACACAGTATCTCTCCTTCTGTGTCACTCTTCCTGCCACATACACAGGCACACCAAGAACAAAATAAAAAAATTAAAAATAAAAAAAAAGCCAATCTCATAAGTGCACAGTCACTGGTTCTGACACAGAGCAAACAAACATCTGTTATGCTGACGAAGAGGCTTGGCTCAAACAGAATATAAGACAAAACATTCCTCACAGGTGGGCCAATGACATTAGATTAAGTTCCCTTAACAAGAGCCGCCGTCTTTCGCTCAGTGTGTTTGCCTTAACGCTGCACATCCGAGGAACAAAGAAAAAAAAACAAAAAAACAAGTACGTTCTCACGGATGCCCCCACTGCGATATTTTAATTGATGTAGTACACAAATGCGCAATTAACGCACACTGCACTTTAATATATTGACAACAGCACAAAACAACACACTCTATTCATCCTGCTCATTGAGGGAGCTGTTTGGAAATAAACTTAGGTTAGCAAATAAAATAAATGCAAATTAGCAGCCTCAGTGTATTATACTTCCTCTCAGAGTTCAGGCAGACGGAGACAAGAAAAAAAAAAAAAAGAAAGAAAGAGAGAAAGAAAGAAAAACGCCTCAGGTTTTAGAGCTGTGAGTTGGTCGTTTTGATAACAAATGCGGCAAGGCTGTAGGAAATTAGCATAGGACCATACTATGGTGCACACATACGAGATTTTCTCAAATATTTAAATGTGCATTTTTGTAACCAATGAGAACCGCATTTCTACTTTCAAAAAAATAAAATCCATGAACAACATTCAAAGGATAACTTTTTCGAAAACCTAACATCTGATTTCTTTGAGCTGTGAACCAGACCAGCCTTGAAGTCTCTCTCTCAATATAATATAATATAATATTATATATATATATGTATAGGATAACAGTTCATCTGTAATAAGCCATGGGGGCGAGAAGCACTAAGCTCCTGCTAAGCCGCTTTGGGACAAAGTTGACTATAACAATAAAGAAATAAATAAATGCCACACATAAAAAAGAAGAGGAGAAACAGTTCCATCTGGTACGTGTGGGGTTTTGTGTGTGTGTGTGTGTGTGTGAGAGAATGGAATGAATCTTATGTCTGTTCACTGTGAGGTGCAGAGCGTCAGCGTTGGCCTTACCAGGCAGGCTGGTGGAGACGTTGACCTGCGTGTAGAAGCGTTTGTTGGGCAGGAGTTCGGAGACGCCGTTCAGGGCCTCCACGGTGAAGGTGTAGTTGGAGTTGGGCAGCAGGTTGACGACGGTGACCGTGCGCTCCGTCAGGCCGCTCTGCTGCGGTACGAAGCCCACGCTGGCCCCGCACGGCTCACACTGAGTCTGGGGGGCCCGCGGAGGGCCGACGCAACGCCTGCACCCCACGCTGTATGTCAGGTCCCCCCTCCCGCCGGAGTCGTTTGGCGCGGCCCATTCCAGGATTAAGGTGGACTGCTTAAGGGTATAAACCAAGTCCCTGGGTGGAGAGGGGGGACCTGCGAAGTAGAACGGCAGAGGGAATAAGAAGTGCGATGATTCAAACACAGAAAAAAGACTTTTCTTTTCCACTAGAAAGCAAACAGAATCCATAATGAATATAAACGACAAGAGTAAATACAATCTCTAATACCTGATTATAATTAATGGATTCATTACCATGTACTAATGAACTGTAATTCATTCAAATAATGTTAGCCAATTATTTTTAATTGAGTGAGTCGTAGCGTAGCTGCGGGGATAGAAGTCAGTGGGTTCAAACAGATTGAGTGTGAGGGTATGGATGGGAAGAGAGAGAGTCACCAGAGACCAGTGAAGGCATATGGTAGAACCAGGGGGCTTGGGGCACACAGCGACAGTCAAGCTAAAATAATGAGCCAGTGCTGCTGGTTAAGTCACCTGATATTTTGGGAACCTCAGCAAAAGACAATAACCCTTAGTTCAACAGTTAAAGAGAAACAATGCACTCATACAGAGTGTGACTAAGATTTGAGTCAAGTTCTCAGTCTCCTACTACACACAGTCCTAATGATGGTGATTTTATTGCTGCGAGTGTCTTTTTGTCTCAAGGCCAATAGCAGCACAGAGGACCAATAAAAAGGCAAGCAGTAACAATGACCAGCGCTGTCCACAGATGGTTAAGACAGCCCACCCACACAAAACTGCCTTCTGATGAGCTAAGTGTTGTCATATCATACTAAACTGCTCTGTGCAGGCAGAAAGAGAACGAGAGAGAGAGAGCGAGAAAGAGAGAGAGAGAGAGAGAGAGAGAGGGAGAGAGAGAGAGAGGGAGCGTGAGAGAGAGAGAGAGAGAGAGAGAAAGAGAGGGAGAGAGAAAGAAAGAGAGTGAGAGAGAGACAGAGAGGGAGAGAGAGAGAAAGAGGGAGAGAGAGAGGGAGAAGAGATCACAGGGTGAGGCCTTTGCCACCTGAGCGTTAATTAAGCCCATCCTGTGGAGCGGGGCTGTTCTGAAGACTCTGGGGAGAAAAGGGGAGGCGGGGGAGGAAGGAGGTGTGGAGGACGTTGACTGTGCCATGCCTCTGTCGTTTGTCAGACAAGGATCTGTGAGCCACGGGGAGCCCTTTTAAATGTCACCCCGGGGCTCTGAGCCTCAGCGTGGACACATTCAGACGCTCGACAGGTCAGCGCCACCTGTGGACCACACGCACTCTGAAAAGACCCGCACATCCGTGGAGTCAGGGCTGTGCAGAGTCGAGTGTGTGGAGTGTGACGGAGAGAGACGGGCTGACGACCGACCAGATACGAGCCAAGCTCATGCTCTAGCCATAAAGACAAAGAAGATATTATCTTAGGGAAAAGCTTGACACTGATTATATTCATGAAGTTAAAAAAAAAAAAAAAGGTACTTCAGGGCAGTATTTTTTTCCAAGGTTTTTAAATTCAGAGCGTTTAGCATTTCAAAGTGTGCTGTAATGCACGTGGTGTATATGAAAGCCTCTGAAAGTGGCTATGGACTCTCCGAATATTTTAAACGGTTATTCTAAATTAAAGATGTGACGCTGACGCGTCCGTGCAGACAAAGCGTCCCAGCAGCAGGCATCTCTGTGCGCTATGTGCTAACACTGAGTCATTAGTATAAGAGCAATGCTGTTCTCCAGGACGAAAAAGAAGACAAACCTAAGAGCTTTATCAGAGTCTGTTTCTACACCAGAGCTCTGAACTTCTTTTAATGTGGTTACTGTCCTGTCTCACCGCGCTACACACACACACATTCAACAACTTTGCTTGTCTGGGAGATCTACCTGCTGTAAGACACCTCTCAGTGATATCTGATGAGGCTGTCTTTGATATAAATGTTAAAAAGGGCAGCAGTTGGGTTGGGTGGGGGGGTGGTTGAGTTCATGGAATCTATTGTGTGATGTGTCTTATCAGGCATATAGAAAGACATTCGCTAAAAGCAAAGACTGCCCTCGATAATTCTTTAAACAGGTTTAATCTTGCATGTAGAAAGCATACGTGTTCGTGTACAATAAGATTCACTGGGTTTTCTCAGGTGAGTGCTCGGAGTGCAACACGCTTGGTTCATTTCAATAACTCATGTGCCCTTTTTAACATGCAAGATTAAAACCAATTAACCAGTCAGCAAGATTAGTCTTTCTCAAGCGCTCTGTATGACAACTGTTTACACTTAACTCTCTTCCTGTAGCATTAACATTTAGAGACTTGGCTGAATGTACAAACTCCATCTGTGAAGTAACACTCCACTAATAACTGAACATGCATCACATTGGCAGTGCTGGGCCAGGGGAGTCTACAGGTGCCCGTGGATGAAGACAATGAGAGTTTGACAGAGAAACACTGATCAGGGTTTGAGTCTCTGCTGTGTGTTCTCTTACGTGTGTTGATTTTAGTTGGCAAACTTCTGATGCACATAATTGTCTCTACAGCAGACTTTTCCTGAATGCTTTTAGACACAGGGCAATGAGCACATGAACACACATTCTGTTTTATTTTTATGAGTGCAGATAAAGAAAACAAACAACTGAATGTGCTCAAGTGGTTATGCATGTGCATACGTGCGTGTGTGTGTGTGTGTGTGTGTGTGTGTGTGTGCGCGTGTGGCGTAATGAGAGTGGTTCTATCAGAGGCTCTGAGGGGTTATGTAAGGAAGTACACGTGTGGCCGTGAGCGCGGAGCAGCTGTGGTCCGCAAGTATTCACCAGAGTGTAGAAAGCAGAACACCTTCATTTATTCATCAACGCCACACACACACACCACATACTCACATAGACACACACACACACACACACACACACACAGACAAACACATGCACGCACGCACACACACACACACACGCACGCACGCACGCCACACACACAAACACACACAGAAACACACAGAGACACACAGAGACACACATAGACAAACACACACACACACACACACTCAGTGTAGTAGCCTGCAAATGCATACACAGCAGTCTTTCTATTCTTTCTCACTCATTCTGTACTTCTCTCTCTCTCTTATCACTGTCATCTACACACCTCTCTTTCTCCTTTTCTCTCTTTCTCTCTCTGTCCCTTTCTCTCCCTCTCTCTCTCTCACTGCCTCTCTCTTTTACACTGAAGTCTCTGTATTCCTCACTTTTCCCCTCTCTAACGCCAACTTTGGCTGGCAGTTCTCCCTCACAATAGATTTGTGGTATCTCATGACAGTAATTACAGAATCAATAATGTAATTAATGTTGTAATTGTGCTGCAGTAAATGCTATCACTAAACCCCACACACATATAAAAGATTTCAAATCGATATTGTAATTAAAACTGTAATTACTATGCTATAAAAGTTATCACTGATCTTCTTACAGCGGTGAGAGAAAGCTCATTTGCCATCTCAAAGCCCCTCTGTGTTTGATGCTATTACGCTGTGAATCTTCCACTCAAAATAGTAAAAGTAAAAAGCAAAGATCAATAGGAACATCCGTTATGTGAATGGTCCCACATGTCCAAAGGCATGAAGAGCCAACAGTGTGTGAGAAATGAGTGTGAGTGCGCGAACACACACACGCAGACACACACACACACACACACACATACATGCACGCACACACATACACGCACGCACGCACGCACACAAACACACACTTACGAGTGCAGGGGGCGGACGGACTATCCAGTGGGGTTCTGAAATGATCTTCCTCGCACACGCACAGCACAGAACCCTCCTCTTCGGCCACACTGTGGGCGGGGCACGGGAAGCACTCCTGTTGTCTGGATGACATCTTATACGTACCAGGAGGACAAGCTGAGGAGAGAACACACAATACGCCAGATAAGCCCCAGGCTCCCACTTTTACAAACACCATAAAGAGCAGTGCTACTGACATTTAAAACAGAAGATTTAAGACACTTTTAGAGCATTCATCACCAAGCTTAGGAAGCCTGGGTCACGAAACAACGGGCACCGCGGTGCCCGAGAAAAGACAATAAGGTCAAATTTTAAAAACGCTAAAAGAAAAATCACTGAGAGGAGGAGACAGAAAAGCTCCATCAAACACTAATATTGAAAGCACGGGTTGTGCGTGTGGAGCTGTGAGAAGCCCAGTAAGACAGTGCTAGTCTGGGAGAGGTGGGGAGATACATGTGATGTGACATGAAAATGACCTTTGAGAGACTGAAGCAGAGCCTGACCGACTTCATAAATGCACTGTCTGATGTCTGAACAGTGAATGGAGAGTGGTGAGGGAGTGAGTGAGTGAAGGAGAGAGAGGATGTGCTGGAGGCTAAGGGTCCTCTCTCTCAGAATAGAAGCCCGTTGATCATGTGAATCTCTCCAATCCCTCTCTCTATCAGTTCATGGCCTTTCATTTCATTACACCCTCCACATACACAACGCCACCCCACCCCTTCACTCTGTGTATTCACTGGCAAGTCATTATAGCACTGCTGTTAATCCATGCCTTATAGCAAATGCTGTACAAAGATGAGAGTGGATTACACATACAAACACACATCACTTATCTCACACATGCGCACACACACGCACACACACACACACACACACACACACACACACACACACTCATAAGGAACAAACCGTTCTGTGTTTTACAATCAGATATAAACAGATATATACAGTCGGCGAAAAAAATGCAACTTATGGTGTGAAATAAACACACGCGCGTGCACACACACACACATACACACGCACACACACACACACACAAACAAACAGAGGATTGCATTTTTTACTTGTCGTACCATTCCTCAGGGTGCTAATGTGTGTGAAATCCCTGATAGGTTTGTCACGGTTTGTGATGTGGCCCACAAACATGTCTGTGTTCAGAGAGGGAAAAAGCCTCGCACCTATAATCACTTTTATTCCCCGTGCAGTTCATTCTTTATACCAATAAAGGATAAAGAAAAAAAAAAAAGATGAGCACGCTCACTGTACCTCCGTTCTGCATACAACACAAAGTCAATACTGAGGAGAACCAGGCAGCACCATCAAACACTTACACTCTGCCTGCTTCTCACAGCCATTAACATCTAGCTAGTTCAACACACACACACACACACACTCAAACAGACACACACACACACTCAAACAGACGCACACACACATGCACACACACTCACACACTTACTCAGACATGCACACAGTCATACACACACACGGACACAAATACACACACACACACACACTCTCCCACCACTAGTCTCTTGAGCTGAGACTAATTTCAGTGTAGTGCAGACTGTGAGAGGAGAAAAGTGCCTTTGAGATGCCTGTACACACCGTAATGGACTGTTTAATGTTGGTCATTACATCTCTCCAAACATCCCCCACTGTCCAAAATCGGCCTTTAGTCACACGTCACCCCCTCTCCCTAAAAAAAAAGCGTGTATGCACCTCAGAGAAAGCTTTCGGTTTTGGACGTTGGTCTTTGATGCTTGTTGGGGGTGGTGGGGGGGGGGGGGGATTTGAGGAATCAGGTGCGGCTGAAGAGGGCCCGGTGCCTCTTTCTCTCCGGCCCCCCCCCCCCCCCCCCCCCCCCCCCCCCCCGTCTGGGAACCCGCTTGCAATCTGCCTGTAGCCAGGAGGGTACCACGGGCCCAGGCAGCTTTGCAGCAGCCATCCCGCCTCAGCCAACAGGCAAAACGCTCCCAGAAGAGGAACATGAAAGCAATTCCGAGGCAACACGAAGAAACAATCTGAGACTGAATTCCCTCCTGCAGTCAAAGCATGGGTGCCAATCCTTCTTTTTCTTTTTTTTTTTGCTTTCTTTCCCTAATTTCTTCCTCAACCGACAAACAAGGGAAACAGAGGGACTCTGCCAAAGGCAGCTGGCTGCATGCTCATCAGTTTGTCCTGGCTGCCGCTGGTGTGCGTTGATTAAACGGACGCGGGGAGCTGACAGATTCTACAGCCCTTCAAGGTGCAGTAATGCAGATATAACGTCGGCCCGTGCCAACACTCCGGGCTAGAGATGGCGACGAGGAGATAGACAGCCAATTTGCCGAAAACTCGCTCGAAGATCAAAATACAAGGTTAGACGCAATTCGGCTGGAGCGGCCGTGCGAAACAGCCCTGTTAGCTGGCACTCTAACACACCTTTCTACGCATTTGTTTTCAAACCCAAAGCTGTTTGTCATTCACGGGGTTGATGGAGTACAAACAAGAAAAGTTAAGTGAGACATGGGGAGGGCGGGACAGAGAGACTGAGAGAGAGAGAGACAGAGACTGTCTGAAAGAGAAAGTGTGTGTGTGTGTGTGTGTGTGTGTGTGTGTGTGTGTGTGTGAGAGAGTGAGACGCTCAAGACCAAATATTTAAGGTTGGGAGATATCGGAGTGCGGGCGGATTGCTTTTTCCACAGGTTTTCTTTGTGCTTCAGAGATGAAATTTCCGTGAAGCCTTTTCTTCATAACTATGCTGCACTCTTGCCCATCTATAAATCATGAACCACTTAATATAGTCAATGTGAGCAATGAATTGTTTCTGTGCGACTCTGACAGAAGGTATTAATGAATATTAATAAGTCTAAAAGACGTTTGCTTTGCTTCTCACACACCCCCCCCCACACACCCCCACCCCCTTCCCTCGACCTAAATGGCCTTCATTATTTTAGACCATAATTCTCTGCTGTCTTATTTTCAAATGTGAGGCTGGGTTTGCTGGTGGCTGCTGGGGAATCAATAATTCATGCCACCATATTCAGATCGCCGCCTTTATGCTGCTAATTCTAATTTATGAAAGGCGAACTAACGAGGAGAATAAATGCACATTAATGGTGAAGAGAAAGGTCCGTTTTAAAACGTCCTCCTTATCACTGTGGGGCTGAATGAGCGATCTCCTGACCTACCCCAGACACGGGCGCTTCTGAACTCAGATCATACAGACGGATAAAGCTCAGCAGACACTCATCATACAAATACACACTTAGACCTAAAGACACACACACACACACACACACAAGCACAGACACACACATATAGACTCTGACATACACACACACACACAAACAACACACAGAAAGACAGACACACACAGAATCAGACACACAAACACACACACATGCACACACACACACACACACAAAGGCTTGGTTAAAGAACAATGAGTCTGTTCCATGTGGATTTCTGCGGCCACGCTCTGAATAAACCACTGACTCCTGAGAGGGAATCATTATTCATCTTTGTTACCATCAGTAACGCAGAGCCCACTGATATCTGTACACACACACACACACACACACCAAAAGACAAAGAAAACAGGTTTTGTTGCCCTGCTTTTTTTGTCCCTTATGTAGGTGACCTGTATTGGTTTGGTTAAAAGAAAAAAGAAAAGACGTCAGTGTCCCTTGATAATCAGTGTTCTAATATAATGACGATGTCGACGTAAGGCTTGAGCTTTAGTCCAAGGGCCCAAAACAGCATACTGTCTAATGTGACGGACCACTGTTACATCACCTCCACACTGCTGGCCACGGACTGGGTGGAAATCCGAGGAAATGATGAGCAGGAGAAGAGATTGTGTGGGAATCTCTGACATACTGATCCACACACAGAAAGAGAGAGAGAGAGAGAGAAAATAGCACAGGCAGCTCTCACTGCTTAAACAGCCGGATAAATGGACGTTGTCAGTGTCTCTCTCTCTCTCCTTCTCTCTTTTTCTCTCTCTCTCGCTAAAACCTTCGTCCTCTTCAAAAAAAAAAAAAAAACCTCAGTGCGTCTTATCTCTCCAGTGGAACAAAGGAATCAACACGGACAAGAGCCTCAATTACAGGATATTACACTGCTCGGCCTTAATCAGAATCAGACACAGCATTATCAGGGCCCTTGCCCTTGCGGGATTCTCATTTTCGGCGAGACGCAACTCCCTGTGCCACGTATCAATCCTCATCAATGCCATTCTCTGTCTTCTCATTTAACCAGCACTCCTGTTACCGCCCAGACGCCATCGCCTGCCTGCGTGAGCACACCTCTTTGTTCTCTCTCCCTCTCTCTCTCTCTCTCTCTCTCTCTCTCTCCCCCTCTCTCTCCCTCTCTCTCTTTCCCTCTCCCTCTCCCTCTCTCTCTCTCTCTCTCTCCCCCTCTCTCTCTCTCTCTCTCTCTCCCTCTTTTTCTCTCTCTCTCTCTCTCATTCTCTCCTCAACCCATCTCATCGTTCGCTGTTGTTTTCCCACAGTCCTGTGGTCTCTTGTCCCTGAGCGGTTGGCGTCCTTTCGGAACTGAATGTTCAGTCAGATGTAGGGGTGTGTTCATACCATCCTCATCTAACACGTGAAGTCACACAACTTTAGGAGCGGGGGTGGGGGGTGGGATGACATCATCAAAAGCTGCCCAGTGGCTGATGATCTGAGGGCTTTTGTTTGCTTCCTGTCCCTCCTGATGGATGGTTTCCATTTAGCCGTGCCACTCGGGCGATTTGTTCACGTCCAGAGCGGAGGCGCTGTACAGCCGGGCCTGCCGCTGCGGTTCTATGGTGCCGGGCTGAACCCAATCAACCTCCATCCCCAGGACACGCGGTACCGACAGCCCGGCTCACTCCCTGCGTGATGATGTGTGTGTGATTGAGAAGCACAGTATGTGTGTGTGCTTCAGCACTCAGGTCAGAGTGTTCACATAACTCTGCGTGTGTGTGTGTGCATGTTTGTGTGTGTGTGTGCATGTGTGTGCGTGCACGTACACATGCATGTCCGTCTGTGTCTGTAAATCAGAGATCTGAGAGCTTCAAAGGCAGCATTAGCACTAATACTATGAGAATGAGCATGGTGTGGCAGCATGTGTGTGTACATTGCTGAGGCAGGGAGAGAGAGCACATAAATAAAAAGTTAAGAAAAGAAAAGAAAAGAAAAGTAAAAGAAAAGAAAAGAAAAGAAAAGGGAAAAATGTCACATTCAGACTCACACATTACCGTTAGGCTGTGGAGAGAGAAGTGTGGTGTAGTGACAAGGTAACTGATTTGCTGTGCTGTCTCAGTGACATCATCTCTCATGGCCCCTCCAGTGCCTGATCTCAACATCTGTCTGATCCAAGCCCTGTCACTCCAGCAAATTCCTCTCATTACACTGGCACAGAGGACGGAGAGAAGAAAGGGCAGCGAGGAGGAGGAGGAGGGGGAGGAGGAGGAGGAGCTGGCACATTTGCATTCTGAATGTATCAGATGGCACGTGTCAGTGGTCATGTTTGCATCTGAATGTCAAAGCAATTTCAGATTTGGGTGCAGGAGAAATGAGACTGAATGGGAAATAAATATGTAAATAAATAAATAAATATCGCTTGTTCGTTTTGACTTGTTCGTGTCCAGCGATGAGGCTATTCGATCTGGAGACTGAAGATGGAAGGCATAAACACCGGCGAATTGGAGCCAACTCTCTGGAATATTAGAGCGTGTGGCTGTTGTGGATATTTGCCACATAAACACAAACTGGTTATTGCTTGCACAGGTAATGAAGCTCTCGCTCTTTTTTTCTGGTTTCCAGAGGTGGAAATGTTTCTGTTTCTGAACATTAGGCAGTCAAAACAAAAGCAGAAAAAAAACCCCACAATCATTTCTTTTTTTTTTTTTTCTCTCCATATTCACCTGCTGATATCAAGAACAGGACCTGGCTGAAAGCACCCTGCAACGCAGATACAGTGAGATGCTGATTTGTTTAGTGTGCAAAAAAAAAAAGGGGGGGGGGGCTGTGTAGAAATGAGAAAGAAAAGCATAATCCCCACTGATATCCGATGATAAATCACTCTGAAGCAGATGGGATCCTACTGGTTTTTAGGAGGGGGTGAAAAGGGAAGCCTGGTTAAAAGCAGTAACCTGTCAAATTCTGAAGATCAATGGTACGAAGGTCAAGAATGATCAGAGGGCTGTTTCCGGAGGAAGGGGGGTGGTGGGGTGCAAGGCATGAATAGGTCCTTCAGGAAACGGAGCCTCCGGGGACCTGTGCTGGGTGTGCGCAGGAAGAGGTCAAGCAGAGAAAAACATTTGGTGACCCCAAAGAACAAACTCTTGACCTGTGACCCAGAGTGCTTCCTCGTGGCTGCACTGAGTAAAATGAGTTGATCTGCATGCCCAGGCATCTCTGGAGATGATGTATGATAGATACAGCAGCTGCTCTACAGAGCTGGGATCCATAAAACATTGGACTGGGTGCAGAGGTGAGGAGTGGTGATTGCTGGGCGAGTCCTATTGGGTTTTAAATGGTGCCGTGCACAGGGTGACCCCAGGAGACAGAGATAAAAGATTGAGCTGAAGATGGATGGCTGGGGGTGGAAGGGTCTTGGTGCGTTGTGAGCTTTTAATTACAGCACATCCAGATCGCTCTCCGCACAACCCAGACCTGCCAGGGCAGCTCAAAGCCCCACGCCAGCAGGATGTCACACATGCCCCGCATGCCTGAAATACAGCATATCTAAAGACATGCATGCATGCACACAAATGCTAAAACACACACACACACAGAAGCACTCACATACACACATTTACACAGTCACAGATACAGCATATCTGAAGACAAGAATGTATACATGCACACATGCTCAAACACACACTCACACAAAGACAAACACACACACACACACACACACACACACACACACAATAGCATTCTCACACACACACACACACACACACACACAGAAACACAACTATACATTCACTCACACATGCGCACACAGACTGCACGCACACGCACATGGATGACCCGCCAAGACCAGGCAGCAACAATTAACAGTGTTTGTCAGGCCTCCGGTTGCATAAAAAATGAGGCAGAAACACAATCAGGGCCGCAATTAGGCTGTGAAGGTAAAACGCCAGTGACCTTGTTGTGTAATTAACTGCTTTTTTCTTTCATTAATTTCCTTTTTTTTTTGTGCCTGCGCTTAATTAAGAGACAGGATGTCATCAGGACAGGCTGAAAGTGAAGTGAAGCAATGAAGAAAAAGAAAAAAAAAAAAAAAGAGAGGGGGGGTAAGAATTGAAGAGGGGATGGAGGAGGGGAAAAAGACACATTAAGAGACTGGGAGAGAAAAGGTGAAAGGGAATAAGTAGACGCAGAACAATCAAATGAGACAAATGGAAGGAAGGGGGAATGACAGACCTTCTAAACTCTTACTTCTTTTCTTCCTTGATTAACTCTCTCTGGGTTGATGGTGGTGACTATCTTTGACCCAGCTTGGACCTGTTTTTTGGGGGGGTTTTTGCTGTAGGAGAGCGGCAGGACACTGGGTGGAAAGTGCTGCATTCATGTGTAAGGCCTCTGATTCTCAGGGTCTAACGGGGAAAATCCAGGGAACTAGCGATGAAACACGTAAAGGTTAAATGTGTCTACTACAGGCTGTTGATGAATCTAGCCATGTTTGAGTTGTGTTGGGTCACTGGCAGTTTTTGACAATCTTCCTTTCTTTTTTTTTTTTTAAATCGTCTAGAAATGTCTCCGTGAGATGACGGTTTCAAGGGTTTGACATTTATTCTGTTATATTCCATGGTCAGTGATAACTGCTTTGCTGAGGTCCACGCGTGACGTGTTTCAGACATGACGTCTCACTGGTATGTGCGATGCTCTCTCTGTGGAGACAGGCGTTCAGCCGACAAAAAAAAAAAAATCGTGTACATATGCACAGTACGTCTTAATACAGACTCACGTCGTCACACGACGTCCACACGCGATCTCCGGCGTCACGAAGACTTCGGTAACAACGCTTTCCGAAATGATCTCACCCCCATCTCCCCTAACTCAAACGCTCTCATCCACAGCGTCTACTTAAAGCTTTTAAAGAGCTTTTCCTCTTCATACTGAAGCGTGAGGAACATTAGGTCAGAGTCGTCAGTCGGGCTGAGGAGTCCGGACGGAAACTTCTCCGTGGGTTGTCAAGATGCATTTTTCATCCACTTCCAGTGCTTTTGGCTCCTAAATGACTTGTCTGTCAGTGAGGCTGCTTTTGGAATCATTTGAGTCATTCAGAGTGTCTAAGACAAAACTCTACCTCAAAAGACAGCTCTTGACAGCTCGCACTACGAACCAGGTAAGTGAAATAGTGGCCGTTGTCACCGGGAGGTTTGAATAGCACATGACACCTCTGAGGGAGGGCTGCCAACCTTAAATTTAGTTAAGGTTTTTTTGATTTGTTCGTTTTTTTTTTAAAAATGGATGAGACTGAATTTTGTCACTTTTACTGGCAGACTGGACTTTTTTGCTGATGCATCATACGACGTGTATGTAAAGTAATGCAAGAAAAGGTTTCCACATGTCCTATTCTTCAAGTAATAGGATTTGATTTGTTTGCATCTGTATCTGTGTCACCTGACACTATTGACTGGTCGACACACTGACCTATACCTGTGCTCTTTTGAGTCAGTGTCGGCAAATGTAAATGGACAATTGTGTGTGTGTGTATGTTTCCACTGGCAGCAGTGAAATAGCGCTGTTTTGCACCTGTTCGCTCCAAGGAAAATACACTTATCAATTTCTCGGTTTGATGATGTTTTACAAACTGACTCAAATTCAGTCAGTTCTTTATGCACTGTCTAAATTTATGGACAGTTGGTGCAGCTATGCGTATAGTTTGCAAAAAAAAAAGAAAAAAGATTCAGAAGAAAGCTTGAGGGGTCAAACAGCAGTAACAGCAACAAAATGGAATCCATGGAAACTCCCAACGACCAACATGGACCAGTAACTCTACAAATCTTTTCCACTCCTCATCTTTCTTTCTCTGGTTCCCAACTGGTCACTCTTGGCCATAAATCACATTTTTGCGCTTTTATTTTGGGTCAAGGCTTCTGACATCACAAAAAAAAATATCATACAGGAGCCGGGGTGTGACCTTCTTCACAAGACTAGAGAAATAGATATATATATACTCAATCCAGTCTTGATACATACACACACACACACACACACACATATATATATACACACTCATATATGGTATATCACTGTAGTAAGCAATTCTGCTGAATGTGGCCTCTAGATTTCAGCTGATAGAATAAACCTCAGTGAAAAGAAAAAAAAAACAAAAAACAAGTGGACATTGATAGAATAAAGTGATTGTAAAACTTTGACAGAATGTCCACACACTTTCTTTGCACCACGGCTGAGGTACCATCGGGCGTTCACAAACACAACAGATGGGTTTGGAGTGTGTGGGCGTTGCTATTGATTTCTGTTCGCCCGTAGCACTATCTGCTCTTCTTCTCTCTCCGTTCATTTCCCTCTCTCCCTCCCTCCCTTCCTCCCTCCATATCTCTCTCTCTCTCTCTGTCTCCTCTTTCCTGTCAGCTGAGACATGCTCTACTTTAAGGTCTCTATCGCACTCAGCTGGTGCGGGAGCACTAGCCCCCCCAGGCACAGCCAAGCATCTCCTTTAAAACACACACTGGAGAATCAGTGCCTTCTAGTAGAGAGGTCATACATCACTCGTACATACAAGGAGTTGCTTCCTGGCAAAGTATGTTAACACAACGTAAAAAGTTTGGCTCTGGCTAAACAACAGCTGAAGAATTTTTCAAAGACTTCTTTCATGCCTGCACATGGTCTTCGCACGGCGTTTCATGGATTCCGCGGTTAAAAAAAAAAAAAAAAAAAAGAAAAAAGAAAGGACGTGAAACTGTAAACACGGCCTATAGATAACCCTGCCTTGAGAGAACGTGATGAATCTTTATAGAGACATGGAGACTCTTCAACTCTGAGGGGTCCCTGTAAAACCTCTTGCCTGAGCCCTGAGGGGGGAGTACACCGTTGTGCTGTGCTCTAATCACACAGAGCTAATGGGCTCAGAGGCATGGGGATCTGAGAGGGAAAAAACCCACACGCTCATGATATCAGTCTAACAGACCAGTCAGCCGGCCAAAGAGAACATGACCAACGCACTCCATAATGACTCAGAGACAGCGTGGCTTTACTGCGAGCTCACTGATCACTCATAACCCAAATGATAAGGAATTCTCTGCACAAACTGAAAAGACTAAACATTGTTTAAGGGTTATTGTCTTTTTTGTGGTTATCTGATTATTACTGCGTGTGTGTGTGTGTGTGAGAGAGAGAAAGAGAGAGAGAGAGAGAGAGAGAGAGAGAGAGAGAGAGAGAGAGAGAGAGAGAGAGAGCGAGAGAGAGCGTATCATGCCACACAAATATGACTGGAAATGAGGCTCCGCTCAATGAGTTCGCGCAGCGTTCTTTTTTAAACATCCGTATCCACGCCTACTGAATCATCAAGAGCTCTGTACACTCGGAGCGTGATCTTAGAGTTTAAGGACTCACTTCTGAGCTAAAGAAATCCCTGCCAAAGCTGGAGAGCAGGCGTTGCAGGATAAAAAAAAAAAAAAGATCTCCCATTTGCCCTTCACCTCTATCTCTGCATCTCTCCTCTCTCCTCCCTCGCCTCCTCTCCCCCTCCCTCCCTCCCTTCCTCCCTCCCAGGTCGGCCGTCTAAATGAGAAGACGGGGGCGAGCAGGCTATCACCAGGCTTCATCAGGCTCTGAGGCCCTGGTGCCGGGCCAAGTGAATCTGCACACCCGCAGAAAATCAATAGCTTGTTTTTTTTTTAATGGAGAAATCCTGGCGAGCCGCGCCAAAGAACAATGTGCAAAGTCCGCCCGCGTTTTCAAGCGTTACCGTGGCAGCCGGCGCCGCCCCGCGAACGCCGGCTGGGCGTCCGAGGGTCCGACGCATCTGCCGGAACCAGCCGCTGTCTCTCCTGTGGCGGAACCGACTGCTGGGTCTGCTGTTTATGCTAGCACTGCCTCCCCACTGAAGCCTGTAAAGTCAGAACTTCACTCTGAGTCACTGGGGAGGGGATGTTGTTACACCCCCAAACCCCCCCGCCCCCACGACTAAGAGACTTTTAAAGTTTGGCGTCTGGAGTTTTGTTCCGTCAAAAGTTGAGCGATGAGTTTGGTTTTGTAAAGTCTACGTACACGGAGATTCCAATATCCCACAAATAGACTGTGTGTGTCATTCCTTCAGGTCAAAGCTGATAACTACATTAGTCTGGCCTCTGCATTCCTTTACAAACCCCCTCCCCCCCCCCCACACTTCTCATAAAGAATTCAGGCCCTCCTTCCCTCTGCTCGCTACCCTCCCGACGCGGCCAAGGGCCGGCCGTCCCGTTCCGAGAAGAGCCGCCTTCCGGGTCGGCGCCCTGGATGAGACGGGCGGGAGGAAGGAGCGGCGTTTTCGGAGCGGAGCAGCTGAGAGGATGACATAAGCACGGGAGCAGCTCCCACTCATCAGAACAGAGCTCCGTATTCAGCCGTCAATTATTCATCGTCAGGGCACCGGTGTCACTGCCAAAGTGCTGAAATAGCTGCCGCTCCAGCAGAGGCAAAAGCAGCAGCATGACTGAGAGACGGAAATATCGTTTCTGACGCCACCGGCCGCTGCCGCAAACCGGGCGACCCCGCGAGGTCTTAAGATGTTGAGTGACGAACAGAAACTACGGCAACGTGCGACGTATGATTTATTTAAAACACACAGATACGCCCATCTCAGCAAAAAAAGAGTGAAGAGAAAAAAAGGAGTTGGTGCGCTGCTCGACACAACAGACTCTGAGACATTCTCATGATTAGAGCATCGCAGACCTAGTCTCTGTTCCTCAGCTCTGGCTAAGTGTACACAAACATAACATCTGTGTAGTAGAATATGCTTATTTCACTTGTGAGAGCGAGGCCTGTCTGTAGCCAAACACTGTGCTGTTCTTTGCTAAATAACCGTTAACATGTGAGGCCACGGTAAGAGTGACTGGTCAGAGGCAACAGCTTGGACCAATCTCCTCACAGACACACACATCACCATGTCAACCAACGTGACCTCGTGCAACTGTGCAGCTCAGCTGTCGCCTTGGCGACCGTGGGTCACCATCGCAACCCCTCCAGAGAGGACGACGGCACGGGGTTGGGTTCGACGACCAGCGCCGGCAACGCGGTTGCCGCAGAGCCCGGATTGACACGGGCGACGGAGGACCTCGTGGGAGGGTAGCATAGGCCACTGTCGACAGAATCTCCAGTTGGAGTGTGGCCATCTGTGCAGCATTACATATGACAGAGAACAGCCATCTCTCTTAAAACAGGGCAGATAGGGTAGCGCTGTCTAACAGTTAAGAGTCATTGGGGTTGGGCACCAGACACTGCGTGTGTGTGTGCGTGTGTGTGTGTGTGCGTGTGTGTGCGTGCGTGTGTGTGTGCGTGTGTGTGTGTGTGTAAGAGGCAAATATGAGTTAGATGAGGGTTGAGATGAGTTCTAAGACTACAAGTCTCTACACTGATCAAAAGCTTTTCCATTCCCATTGCTTCTCTCCAACAACACACTCACCACCAACACACACACGCAGCAATACTGCACACGTACGCGAGCAAACACACACACACACACAAATAGACACATGCATACATAGGCAAATACACAAACACACACACACAGAAAGAGAGAGAGAGAGAGGACGAGCGAGAGGGAAAGAGAGAGGGAGAGCGAGAGAGAAAGAGAGAGAGAGATAGAGAGAGAGAGAAAGAGAGAGAGAGAGAGAGAGATAGAGAGAGAGCAAGGCAGCAGATTAGAGGGCTGACAGTTTATTAGGGAGTGAGTGACAGTCTCGGGGAGCAGGCGTGACACGTGGTCTGCCAAAGCCAGTTGGGAGCGGCTGGGATTCTCTTTATGAGGACTGAGCTCACACAGACACCCTGTCACAACACATTCAAACCCAGCCCTGTGCTCAGCTTCCTCACACACACACACACAAACATCAAGAATCCCCTCCCACCACCCATAATGCCACCAGGCATAATCAATACCTCCGTCAATATCTGCCTGCCATGATAAATTTGGTCAATCGATCAATAGACACCAGAACGTTCACAACTAAACACTAAATGTCAGAGGAAATTGCGACAGACTCTTTAATCATTAACTGTCACAGCAAATAAAGCAGGACTCCAACAGGAGGCAGAAATACTGCGATGGCAGTATGTGGAATTGGGTATCATATGCTCACATGTTAACGGACATGTTAGAGAAATCATCTACCGGCATTTGGAGAAAAAGAAAAGAAAAGAAAAATACCTGAACACAAATGAGTGTGTGCTGTAAAAACACTCTAATTGAGATGAATAGAAGTCATTTCCACACCGTAATCCATCCATTCTGATTCGAGTGGGATCATCTGATTGCTGGTGTCACAATGAATGGAGAGGGTCACAAATGGTTTAGTCAGTGAAAAGAAATGAAGAGGGAAAAAAAAAATTAAAAAAAAAAAAAAAAAAACCCTGCTCCGCCAGCCCTGATTGTTCCTTTATTGGCAGAATAAATGTGTAGTTGTTGTTTAATTTAATGAATCATTACTCGGCGGCTAATTTAATTTAATGTATTTACTTCCACAGAACATTTGGAAAATGATGTTTATGCATGGGCGGCTGTGCTAAACATGGCGGTTGGAGTTGTAAAAATGCTTAATGTGATTTGCTGTGGAAAGTGCTGTTTCCTGCGAGCTGGAGCTGCTGGGTGGAGACTGAAGGTGGAGGGTTGCGTTGAGTGAGGTGTTTAAAGCACGGCAGGTGACAGGCCATCACACTCCTGTTCTTCTCTCTTAAAGAAGTTTTACAGACACAGGATCTGTCTCAGAAAGGGGTGGTCTACCTGTCAGGTCTGTCTACCTGTCTGTGCATGTGTGTGTGTGTGTGTGTGCGTGTGCGTGTGTGTGTGTGTGTGTGTGTGTGTATTTGTGTGACACCTAGCTAGGGTTCTACTTAACAGATATTTTCCTTGACGCACTGAATGAAAATACATAGACACACACAGACACACAGAGAGATACACTCCATGAACAACACACACACACACACACACACACACTCATGCGCGCATACATACACCACACACAATGGTTGACCTTTCCTTGAGCCCATAACAAGGCAGGTGGAGCACATACATACACTAACAAACACAGCAGAAAATGAGCCTCTACACAGCAGGGTT
The DNA here is from genome assembly GCF_902362185.1 of Chanos chanos. Taxonomy (NCBI): domain Eukaryota; kingdom Metazoa; phylum Chordata; class Actinopteri; order Gonorynchiformes; family Chanidae; genus Chanos; species Chanos chanos. The sequence goes on along the minus strand of NC_044506.1, from coordinate 17,352,277 downwards.
AACACACCGCGGTCAATAAACGACAACGGGCATTCAGTCAGCCATCCATCCATCCTTTATTTATACCTGAACTTCATTGAGTGATGCCATTGGCTATGAAGGGTGTGCTGGCCACCGGTAATTGGAAAGCCGGCCAATTAGATTGATCATGCAGCAGGAAACAAAAAGAGTTGCCCGGCAACAGTTGGCAAGGACAGAGGCAGCCAGTCATGGCCCAATCTAATCCATTCTGCTTCACCTTGGCCAAGGACCAAACAAAATCCCTGGCCCCGATCTGGCTTACAGTTAGGACCAAGAGCGCGCACACACACACACACACACACACAC
>NC_044506.1:17339450-17346950 GCF_902362185.1 Chanos chanos | reverse complement strand
TGCTCCACAGGACAACAGTGTGCTGTGAGCTGCCTCTCGGCTCCAGTCTGACAGAACATCCTCTCTGAGGGCTCAGGCCTTGTGCCACAGCGTTTCTCTCTCTCTCTCTCACTATCTCTCTCGCTCTCTCTCTCTCTCCCTCTCCCTCTCTCTGTCTGTCTCTCTGTCTGTCTGTCTGTCTGTCTGTCTCTGCGTTCGCCACAGACTGCCACGTGTCCTCGCTTTCAGCAACAGTCTGTCAGATGGACGGATTTAGAAAGATTTCATTTGGACTGTGAGATCATGATGTATGGGTCATGAAGGGAGAGAGAGTGTGTGCGCGCGTGTGTGTGTGTGTGTGTGTGTTTGTTTTAAGGGAACAGGAATATTGGTTAGGAGAACGCTCTAAAGTCTCTCTCAGAAAACGATGGCAGGGTTCTCCAGAGATTTTGTGGCGTTCCATTAGTTTAATTTTATCACAGCCTAGGCGTAACACATATATATAGAAGTGAATCCTGATGGTTTTCTTCCCTTAGGCAAATCAGGCTTAAATGATTGGTGCACAAATCTTTGTCATAAACGAGAACATCAAATATGTCTAAGAATCTAAATGTCTCTGTGGCAATACATTGACAAATCCTGTATTATCATTCACTTGTCAATCAAATCTCACTCGCTGGCACTGACACACTCTTTCGCCATATGGCACATCCACATAGTTTACGTGCTTGTACATGCTTTCTTTCAGTCCTAGATGCATCTATGTTACTTTATTCTCCTGAGCAATATTCATCCTTTTATCCTCTGTTTCTCTTTCTGATGTGTGTGATTCATTTCCGCGTTTTGGGGACATCATAGCCCAGGAAGTACAAAAAAAAAAGGTTTCAGTTTCATAATCATGAGCAGGAAACTGGGCCAGTGCCAAAGGAGTACTGTTTACTGGATAACGGAGGGGGTTTGTGAGTCATAAACACTGCTTTTAGAGGGGAGACGTTTTCAGTGAGCATCCTGCTTTGCCTCACACGTCCTTACGTTGTTAAATACAGCATAAGCACGGTCCTCTCGGCCACTGAACTCCGTTTGTCACACAGAGCACGCGTGTGCGCTTCTTAATAAACGGAGGGGAGAGCATTCTTATTGCGTGCGGTTCTGAGTCTTAAGCAATGGCTTCGGGCTGATTTCAAAAGTCCTCATGGGAACTGCAGTGTGCGGTGTTTTCCGTGTGAGAGAAAAATGTTCCCTCTCTTCCATCCCCCCCCCAACCCCCACCCACCCTTCAAATTAATCATCCTTCATCAACCTCAGTCGAAATCCCCTCCATCTGCATTAGTGGAGGGGCTGGCCGTGCCCAGGAGGGGCCTCGGATCTGAACCGGCGCCACTCTGCCAGTGCAGGCATACGCACGGGCATGCATTAAACATCACGCACGGGCACGCACACACGCACACGCACGCACAAAAGAGGAGAGAAAAGGAAGCTATAAATTAGTGATGAGCAGAGATTTCCCCTTACGTTATGCCAATGTTACCAAATTGTACAACTACTGCTCTTATTGAAACCCCACGAGAGGACAAGAGAAAAGAGAGGAGAGAAGAAAGAGAGAGGGAGAGAGACACATGGCAGTGACTAAAGAGAAACAAAGAAGGAACAAAGGAAAAAACAAAGGGAAGTGGAGAGATGGAGGAAGATAACCTGTCCGGAGCTCACCTGTCCAGTGTGAAGGTTTGTTTTCTCTGAATGCGCACACACACAAGCTCGCACACGCACACACACAACCGCATACGTGCAGACACACACGGCCGCACAATCACACGACCGCAGACACACACAAATGCAGACACACACACCCACTGATATGTTGGTGCAGGTGGGTGTCAGTCTCCCTGTGTTCAGGACACAAGTGTGAGGTCATGAGGACAGCAGTTGTGACATAATCACATAACACCGGGAGAAGAATACACAAAACACACACACACACACACATATATACATAAATACACACACACATACTTAATATATGGTGAGACATTTACCATCTCATTAACTAACTCATCCTCAGAGTTTACACATCTGTCAGCCTTGTGTGTCCTTGTGACTGAGTCAGAGAGAGAGAGAGAGAGAGAGAGAGAGAGAGGGAGAGAGAGAGAGAGAGAGAGAGAGAGAGAGAGAGAGAGAGAGAGAGAGAGAGGGAGGGAGAGAGAGAGAGAGAGAGAGAGAGAGAGAGAGAGAGAGAGAGAGAGAGAGAGAGAGAGAGGGAGAGAGGGAGAGAGAGGGAGAGAGAGAGAGAGAGGGAGAGAGAGAGAGAGAGTAATGACTACCAAAGTCACAGTAACACAAATTCTGTCCGACAGGCCTTGAATCTGAAGCGGCTCCTGCCAGCCACACCAAAAACCCTGCCCTGCCTGTTTTTCTCCCGCTATTGATTTTTCACTCCGTTTGTTTGTCTGTCTGTCTGTCTGTCTGTCAAGCTTTTTCCAACCCGTTATTATCTGGACCTCTTTAAGTCAAAGAGCCAAAAGTACAGATGAAAGTGAAAACAGAGAGAGTTCTAGCGGGAGCCGTGGAGAATCTGAGGAAAGGGCACTTTGTTCCTGGCATGCCCACGCTATTGACCCGGTCCTTTGGGGAGTGCCAAGGAGGGAGATGCCCACCCTGCTGGCACCAGAACAGCATGGTGGATGCAGGGAGGAGAACACAGGCTGGATCTTTGGCCTAATTGGCAGTGTGCTCCACTGGGGGCAGGGCACAGAAAAACATTTGCCATCCCCAACAGATCAATCCCTCTGTAGCAGGGAGATGTCTCCCACCGTTTCCCCCATCGACCCGACGACGCGCTCACAGACACGCCAATGCCTGCCGATACACACAAATCGAAGCGTTATGAAAACGCCTCTTGTGCTTGCAGAGTTGAGAACAAAAAAAAAAAAAACATCCAGCATCACACAAGGACGCGATCACAAAGGACGTAACATGTCTAGTCACCTTTGCTAGAAGTGGATTAGATGCATAAGTTACTATGTCACAGCCACACTCACAAACACACAAATTTGTATAAGCACACACACACACACACACATATATTCACTCAGAGCTGTGAGAGAGGGCAATATATTTGGGGGCAGATTAGGGAGCTTCCTCACGATGTTTAAAGCACATCGCCCATAGGAGAAGTCAACCTTTTAAAGCCAACAAACTCTCTGCCTTTCACTTAAAGAGCCCTCCCCTCCCCCCAAACAGCCAATCTAAAAATAACTCCGTTCACGGCAAATTCATCTGAATGAATCACACACTCTGTCCATCATTTCATGTGGGTGCCTACCGGTCACCTACCTTGGGTTTTTCACTCTGTGTTTGTCAATCCTATCAGGCCAAAGCCTTGAAAAGAAAAATGTGGTCTGCGTGACCGGTGGACACAGAGGAATATATTTTACTAAAAAAAAATCTCTTTCTCAACAGGGACACCCCAACTAATGCCGCCCCCTCCCTTAAAAATACACTCTTTGGCATTCAAAGATACACAACAAAGAGCATAGACATGGTGTGTGCGTGTGCATATGTGTGTGTGTGTGTGTGTGTGTGTGTGTGTGTGAGATAACCGCATTAGGGTGGTAATCTGCATAGAGCATCTATACAGGAATTGGAAATGAGATGGTGGGTCGGAGAGGTTTACAGACGTATCTGCACCAGAGGAAGCTCGCTCTCTCTCTCTCTCTCTCTCTCTCTCTCTTTCTTTCTCTCTCTGTGTCTCTCTCTCTCTCTCTCTCTCTGTGTGTGTGTGTCTCTCTCTCTCTCTCTCTCTTTTTTCCCTCCTGATAGCATGCAAATGTCTGTACCTGCCTGCACCTGAAGGTCACAAGCAGCAGACAAGTGCACAACATATTCCCGTGACTGGGCCCGAATTTTTACTGTTGTTCTCCACAACACCCTTTATCAGAGATGCCACAAGGGAATTAACCCCCCCTCCCCCTCCCCTACCAACCCTCCCCAGGTGTCAGAGGAACTTCATTCCCTCTGCACTGAAGCTCATTTCTGACAAAGACGCTAAGAAGTTGTTTTTTTTTTCTGACCGAGGGAAAAACATGGGGCGATTTCTCTATTTATGACGGAGCTAATTCTCTAATTCTCAGCACTGACAAGCACGCAGACAGAAGCAGGGCTGTCAGTGACTGACTGCACATTGGTACCAGACTTAAAAAAAAAAAAGAAAAAAGAAAAAACCTAACCTGTGCTTGGCCAGGTAAGTGAGTGAGTGGAGACAGTGGGTGATTTGTTGTGTGATTGTGGCAAGCCTGGGCCTGGTCTGAGTAATGGGAGACCTCAGGTGAGATTAGTGAATGATTCTGCTCTAATCTCCTTCAGGACAGTATGATACAGTTCCTTCTGATGTTCTGCTCTATTAACATGACAAATCAAATGTGAGAGCTGATACACAATTTTTCAGTCTCCTCTGCGAACATCTCTCAACACCCACCCCCCTCTTCTCTCTCCCTCTCTCTCTCTCACTCACCAACAGTCAATCCCTGACAAAGCCAGTTCCATCATTTATGCTCTCCAGGCTTTGATAGCTGCCATATTGTTGGCAGAAGTCAGGCTCCTTGGCCTCCATTTACTGTCTGTGGGCCTGAGTGACGCGTGATGAAAATTAGTGAGGGAAAAAACAAGCAGATGAATATTTGATGTGGCATTGCTCCTGCTGTAAAGCTCTGGGTGGGTCAGAAAAGCGGAGGGGGGGCGGGGGGTGGGGGGTGGGGGTGGAGGTAGGATCCGCCGTGTCCTTGCAGTATAATGTGGGGAGGGTGATGCCAACATGGGGCGCAGACATCCATCTCTCATTAAAACTTTAATTGCTGCCTCATCTGTACCATCACCAACGACCAAAGCATGCTCTCTGCATCTTTAAAAACCACTGGCACATCCAAAAAACACACACACACACACACACACGCACGCACGCACGCACAAACACACACACACAGGCATACAAACAGCCCCCAGACAAAAAAAGACTTCAACTAAAGCTTATCACAGCTTGGATAGAGAGGAAGAGCGATAGAGTGAAAGAAAGAGAGAGAGAGAAACAGAGGGAGAGAGAGAGAGGGAGAGTTCTCTAGGTCTGCTAAGACCATGATTCACTGCAAATGAAATGTCACCCTGGCAGGCCATAACGTGAGCACGGTGCTCCCTGCAGCATAATTGAATTTTACAGTCGTATAAACAACAATCGGAGGGGAGTGCGCCGTCCGGCCGTTGTTTTGATTGTTATTAATGCTGGTCTTTATGGGAGGAGGCCCTCTGATGGCCTATCAGTGAGTCTGTGTGGGCCCCAGGGGCCCTGTTGCATATATACACAGAGCCTCTTTGTATAGGCAAGAGAAATATAAGCATCACTTACTCATGTAGTGTTGGTGGTGGTGGAGCTACATCAAGTCAAACACATCTCAAAACAGCCTCGCTGATGCTTAACGCACACACACACACACGCGCGCGCACGCGCACACATACACAAACACACATGCACACGCACATGCACACACACATACGCACGCACATACGCACGCACATACGCACGCACATACGCACGCACATACGCACGCACACAAACCTGAGGTTGCATGTAAATACAAAGGCAAGAACAAACATGCACTCTATGTGCATTCAGAATTATGGACTTAAGTTCACACACACACACACACACACACACACACACACACACAAAATCCATCACAGTAAATCAGATGTGTTTTACACAGGCAGACAGTGTTAGTCAGCTCCTATAACAGGTGTAGGAGGTGGAGGTGAAGGGTGGATGAATCCGTCCCCACCGGCAGCCCTGAGGCCCATTTCCCCGCGGGCCCCAGGCTCTCCTGTGATCCCATCCCCTGCGGGCCTCCATCTCTTCACAAGCCTTTAGTTGTGAGCGTGCTCCTCGGCTCCTCTCCCTGAGGGAGCGTGAAGCTCGGGTCGGACCTCACTAATAAAGTCATCTCGGGACGCGCTGCCCCCTGGCCATCTGACGGTTCCTGCTCCAAACTTAGGTTGGTCCGATCGTCCTGTCACTTGAGCTGGATTGAGACCAAATGGTACTGTGAGATAATGAAGAGGCAACACGACCAAATATGGGCGGTTAGAATTAGAGTCCGTTCGTGGAACAGTCTGTAATGACCAGGATGGCGCCGTAGGCAGGCACCCGCGGCCTGCGGGCACAATCACTGGTGATGGCAGTAATTCAGAGAGACCTGAGAGTGGTCCCTTAAGGGAGTCAGGCTTTCTTTAGAAGGCCATCCATCCACTTGCGGATCTGAGAGCTGGAGCTGTGAGGCCTTGATATGGGCCGTGCGTGAGGGAACGCTGATCCCAGGTCAGTGTTTAAATGTCCCCCTGAGCTGCTGGCACCTTTATCAGTGTTTGCAGCTCAGTGCGTTAACAGCAGGGCCGTGCTCTGAGGTGTCATAAAGCCGTGGAGATTTACAATGATGTGGCAGGCCACGGGAACATCAGGCCTCCCATGAGAGCCACCCTGATCGACCGCACCAACCTGTCAGAGGGCGTGCCTGGACTCTAAAATGAGCATGAGTGTGTATGTGCACAGCTCTTTTGCTTGTGTGCGTTTATGTGTGTGTGTGTGTGTGTGTGTGTGTGTGTGTGTGTGTGTGTGTGTGTGTGTGTGCATGCAAGGTTGAACCATGACTACCTTGTGTCCTATAAGGACCAGTGAGCGTGAGTGACAGTGTGTGTCTGGCTCAGTGTGTTTACATCGTCCTTCCCTTTCTCAAAGGCACCCCCCCCAACCCCCCCTCCACCTCCCCCCCCACCTCCACACACACCATCACCTCTCTCTCCTCCGCCGCCCCCCCCCCCCCCCCCCCCCCCCCCGAACCTCCCTTCCCTCTCAGGGACTCCTCTCTAGTCCTTGATTTACAGAGACCAGGTCATAACAATGCTCATCAATCAAATGCCACACAGCTAACTACTCATAAATAAAGCAGGGGGCTTGACGGCAAATGGGAGCAATATTACACATGTAGACCAAGACCGGACGCGCGGTCAACAAGGCCGCCAGCGGCTAGTGGCGCTTACCTGTCACAAATTCTTCTCCATTTGCTCTCCCCTCTACACACAAACACTCTCCAATGTTAGTGGAGAGTATGGAAATCAGACCGTGTGCGGTCATTTTGTAATGACTTTCATTTTGAGGTTCATTTTCCTTTCTCTACTTCAGTTAAAGGTGTCTGACCGAGACCTACAGGGCCAGCACGGTCCATATTTCTTCTTATAGGCAAGAAAAAGAGAGAGGACCAATATGATTTACAGGGGCATGGAGGGAGGGACAAAAACAAGAGGTAAAAGAAGAAAGCACTAGAAGAAAAGAGCAGAGGGAAAAAAAACAAGAAAAGAGGGACAGAAATGCATGGAATAAGAGAGGCAAAAAGGAGAGAGAGAGAGGCAAAAAGAGAAGAGAGGAGTTTTGAGGCTGGGTGATATCAGGGTACTGTGATGACTGAAGAGTTCTTCTGGCCCCAG
>NC_044506.1:17264450-17334450 GCF_902362185.1 Chanos chanos | reverse complement strand
AGGAAACTCAAATGCACACACAGGTCTGTGGTCTATGACAGTCAGCTGAGGTAGGGAGGGGAGGCCCAGACCTGTGCTTCAGCAGATGGTGTCCCTGTAGACTGAAGCACAGACACCACTCTCCCTCAGCACTGCCTCCCTCTGACATGACAACAAGGCACCGACGGCCGTACACTACCTTTAAATATACGCGCACCCAGACGCATGTACACGCAGACACGCACACGCAGACACGAGCACACACAGACACATGCATGCACATGCAGACGTGCACACGCAGACACGAGCACACACACGCAGACACGTGCACACACACGCAGACATACACACGCAGACATGCGCGCGCAGACACACACGCGCAGACATACACGCGCAGACACACACGCGCAGACACACATCTCCATTGTGCTGAAACTCTTACCCACTCATACATGCTAAAAAAAAAAAGAGAGAGAAAAAGTTCGGTTCAAGATGTTCCCTTTCTTTTGCACTCTCTCTCCCTCATTCCTCTGTCTCTTCACCCTCTAGCATTCCTGATCTCATGAGTAATTTCTTAATGCAATGCTATTCCCATTAAAACCACCATAGCCTAGCCTAAGCCTGAACAGAAAAGGGGATATTCATTTGTAAAAGGAACACACGGGGCTTTAGTCCTGCTCCTGTGTTTGGTCGTATAATAAAAAATGAGTGGACTTTAGAGAATACTGACTTGATGTGAATGTTCATTTTTCTTTCATGAAATGCCTTTGAAACAGCTTTGGCCAAGCTTGACAGGGGTATTTCTGGCAATGTTTGACCAGGTCCAGGGTCTGTGCAGAAAGCCTCTCTAATGTCATTAGGGATGAACACACTGATGCAGGCACAAACACACACACACACACAGAGACATGCAAAAGAACGGGCACGGACCCAAAGGCAAAGCACAGGGCCTGCCCAGCTCCACACAACCTCTCCAGCCACAATCAACACCTACTCATGGCCTCGTCAATACTATTGAGCTGCTTAGTTAAAACACACTCACTCAGAAACACACACACACACACACACACACACACAGGTCAGACATTTATGGCACAAAAACATAAATCATACACACATTTTTTCGCTCACACCATCATTCTGTGTGTGTGTGTGTGTCTCTGCCTAATACACACACATCCAAAAGTGCAAACCCAAAGGAGAGAGTAGACAGATTCCCAGCCTAATTCAACAGTTTAGTGAAGCATTACGACTGATCAATAGAGCCGAGCTGCACTGGGAGCTGGAGTGCTACCTCTGCATATTCATGCCATTAACATTCAATAGAGAGAGACAATCCACTGGGCCACTGCTGATATAGAGTGACAGGCAGCATCTCTCTCTCTCTCTCTTCTCTCTCTCTCTTCTCCCTCTCACACACACATCCCTTCTCACTGCCTCTATTTCTTTCATTTTCTTACTGTTCCTCAGTCTGACCATCTTTACCTTTGTATAATAACTCCAACTGCCTTTCTTACTGCTATCTATCTATCTGTCTATCTATCTATCTGTCTATCTATCTATCTGTCTATCTATCTGTCTGTCTATCTATCTATCTATCTGTCTATCTATCTGTCTGTCTATCTATCTATCTATCTATCTATCTATCCATCCTCTTGTTAGTTTACTTCTCCCATATGCATTCTCTCTCTCTCTCTCTCTGTCTCTCTTTTGTGAGTCGTGAGCTGTGAGGTTCATGCTGGGCTTTGAGTCATTCCTGTTGTGTTGGTCAGCCCTGTGCAGTTTGGACAGAGAGACAGAGAGAGAAAGAGAACTACTCTGAGCTTACAGTGTAGTAGCATCACTTCTCACGCAGACAGCTCATCATGACTAAACATTTCTGACCAGGCTTTCAGAATCCACGTCAATCTAAGTCAACGTCAATGTATTCGCCGTGTCAGTATGACGTTAAAACCCCCAGTCCCACCGACCGGCAATAAACAGCGAGCAAATGAGGACGAAAAAAAAAAAATGAAGTTTGTGCTAGCAGGTGGTAGACGGTTAGCATGTCTCTATATGTGAATTCAGTTTAACACCTCTCTCATTAAGAGTCATCTGAATAGGATTAGCATTGACATGTTAGCATGAATGTCATGAGACAAGGCCCTTAATCAGAGGTCAGTCGGTCGGTCAGTCAGTCAGTCAGTGAGTGTGGGCTTCAGGCTGAGGAGACTGTGCCGTGGGACACAGTGATAACTGACAGGAGGGGAGCGCAGACAGAGACAAGGGCTCCTGTCACCATTTGGAGGCTGATCACACCAGGGAGAATGAAGAAGACTCTGAAATGAGGAGTGTGTGAGAGGCCATGGTGCTGTGTGTGGCTTAGTGATGCTCTGTACCTGTCTCTCTGTGTTTGTGTGCGTGTGTGTGTGTGTGTGTGTGTGTGTGTGAGAGTGAGCTGTTTGGGGCCCATGTAAAGAAACACTTTCAAGTTCATCCAATCAAACATAAAAACGCATTTACTTCTCCTTTCCTCTATGTAAACAACAAAACCCCCAAGACACAGACTGTGCAACACACACTGTACTCAAACAGACTTAAAATCTCACTACACACACACACACACACACACACACACTCCTAAATCAACTCACCCTCATGATACACACACATATTGAACAGGAATCAGAGACTGATCTAATCAGAGATGTGTGATGAGCTTTGTTCATAAGACAATGGAGGGCTAACATGCATATATTCCACAAAACACACTCCAAGTGTGAACTCACTACAACTCCCACACTGCATTGAACAAACACACAAGCTGGACTGTGAAAGATGTTGGTGTACACGTACAGATACACACGCTGGTGATGCCGTGGTGACGCTCGATCACACTGCCCACATTGTGTGTCACTGTCAAATGGACCAAGCCACTTGAGCACTGGCCAGCACAGCTGACCAAAATCACACACTCCAAGTCTCCATGTCAACCAGTAAGCAGCCTGACCTGAAAAAAATGCCATGACATCTCTTTCCTCTGAAACTCTAATGGCTGAGAGTCACTGGTCTGTGTGTCTGTGTGTGTGTGTGTGTGTCTGTGTTAATGAGTATTGATGTCATTGACCGACTGAGGAGGGCATTCTAAATATTGGTCCTGTTCTTCTATTTGTTTATTTGCTCGTGTGTTTTTAACTTGTAAGTTCCTCACAGAGTGTTGTAAATCAATTCTATTTCACTCTCATCCATTTTCACTGTTTTGGTAGGCGGGGAGGGTTCACCGTGTTGTTGAGTTCATGGTATGAGATAGGACTGAAAAATGTGCATTACCTCCATGGCACAGAGACCGAAAACAACAAAAAAAAATATGAGATATATAAAATTCATTCCATTTGTGTTTAAATGACTGTCAGGCAGGGGTAAATTCCAAGGATTTTCCATCTCCTACCAAACCTGTTCAGTGTCTTTTCCTCTAGACAGGGACACGATGTTCTAAGAGAATAATACAGCAGTAGCCCTGTGTGAGGGAATGCTTAGATTCGCCCCACACACTCAAAAGATGTTCAATGAATAAAATATACGCATTCTCATGTTTTCCGAGGTAAATTGTCTGATCTCACACAAGCCCGAATTTTATCCAGATCTGAGCAGGTTCACGTCTCAACGTCGCTTCTAATTCAGTTCTGCACGAGTTCATACCCCGTTTCGGCAGATCGAGCAAACGCTTTGGATGCTTTATCAGCTTATATGAACAGAGGGTCCCTAAAATCAAATGTAAAAAAAAAAAAAAACGGCTTTGGTGTTGATGGTTCAGTTTGGATTCGTTTCTTACCTTCACAGCTGCTGTGGCCTTCCTCATAACCAGCGCTGCAACTGCACTTGCCAATGGGCACCAGCCACTCTCCCTCGGCGCTGCAGTGCATTCTGGGTGGGCTGTCCGTGTCGACCTCCGAGTTGTTGACACAGATGCCTCTGACCTCCACCAGCGTGGAGAAGGCGGCTTCAGCCACCGTGTCGGGGAAAACGGCCAGGTTCTGCACGGTGGAGAGGCAGCGTTTGTAGTAAACGCGGACGGACACCAGGGCCACGCAGGCGCCCACGTCCTGGAAGGCCAGGTGGAAGCCCTTGCGGTTGAGGTGGCCGATCTCGCGCACCTCTGTGTTGAGCTTCATCTTCCTCTCGCCCAGGTCGCCCTGCGTGAAGCTTTCGTCGGCCGCGATGGTGTCGATCTTGGTGTAGCGGTCCTCGCGCGCCACCCGGCCCAGGTCCCAGTCCGATTCGGCGTAGAGCAAGTTGAAGGTCTCTTTGCAGCTGCCCGCCACGCCGGGGATGCTGTTGCAGTCACGGAGCGTGAACTGCAGCTCGATAAAGATGCGTTGGCCGCCCTGACGCCAGATCCAGCCCGTCTGAAGCCAGTTGTTCTGACTGGGCTCCATCACGTTACACACCTGGTAGGTACGGATAGGTTTGTATTTCTCATCCACGCCGCTAATCTCCTCCCACTGAGAGAGACAGAGAGAGAAGGGGAGAGAGAGAGAGACAGAGGGGAAGACAAAAAGAGTGGAGGAGAAGAAACAGAGAAAAGGAGAGTAGAGGAGAAGTGAATGGTGGGATACGTAATAAAGGCAGTTGGATGTTTTCAGAATTAGATGAACTCTTTCATACACGATAATCTTTCCCATCATACACACACAACAAATATGCATTTGCCCTAGATCTGTGTGTGTAGGATTAACCGGCTTAGTCGTGTTTACGCCATGGTCAAATATTCAATATTTGTGACAATGTGTCAATCGTGTTAAACTTCTTTAATCCTCCACATTTTAAACAGCCAAATGCCCCTAGAAAACAACTGACCTGCACTAGTTTCATTGCTTCCTATTTCATTTTGTGTGTTGAATACAACGAGACCGCATTTCCATAGTGACTGAAGCATACGTTTCCCCAGGAATTTAGCCCTTTGACTCTAAGTCTCAGGCCACATCGGGCTCTTTTGTAAACCGGGCAAGAGCGACAGGGTGACTCTCGTTACATTCCAGTGGAGAGTTTGTGAGAGTCTACACCCCGAGTGTGCGTCTGTGGTTTTGCGAGCGCGTGTGCCAAAGCCAGCGCGCACAGCTGCGGCGATGGATGCTGGGGGAGCTCTGGGGAAAGCGAATTTAATCACTGTCACGTCCAGAATTAACAAGCTAAATAAATAACAGCTTGCACAGAGACTAGAGCACATGGCCATCTTTCACTGTAACTGCAGGTACGGCAGACTGAACGTGTCCAAACAGAAATGACTCATCTCCCCCAGAGCTTCGGCGGAGCCCTACGCGCCTTCGCCCGACGACAGATGTAATCTCACACACGTGCACGCCAGCGGCAGCACGCTACGTGACAAATCAATGGGAGGGAGAGAGCTGCTTTACTGCTGCGTGTGTGTGTGTGTGTGTTTGTTTGCGCCAGTGCTGGGGATGTCCGAAATAGGATTAGCACATCCACTTATGCTGTAAATGCATTTTTCAGGGAGACGGACTCGGGGGTGGGGAAAAGAGAGAGAAGGGAAAGAGAGAGAGTGAGAGAGAGAGAGAGAGAGAGAGAGAGGGCTTGACTGGCTGTCCACTCTTGGTCCATTTCGCTGTAGTGCTCTCTGGAAACCTGCCCACGCTGCCTAACAGAGTCGCTCTCACAGCAGCTCTATAGCGTCTCACAGAAACAAGACATGACTGATGATGTGCACATGCAGTTCCATTCCCACTCAACACACACACGTGTAACATAAATACACATACATAAATATACATACCCTTCTACGAGTGCAGACCAGGGCCAGACCGATACTTACAATGTAACAGTCTCTCGGTTCGGCCCGTGGACCATATATAGCCTGATATTTCGTTGAAAAACATTTCAGTCACTAATGGAAGTTTTTATTTGATTTTACTTAAAACACAAATTTCCTTTTCTCCAAACAAAAAGTGAATTTTAAAAATAAATACCATTTAGCTAGTTCAGCTTATCTTGAGAAATTCTACAAATAAAATTACTTCTATATGTTAATAAACAGACTGTGAAAGAAAATTAAGATTACTCTTCAGTCAGTATCCGAACACTGAGCATACGGTATATAATCTACTGACGTAGGCCGGAGTCGCTGATGTATTAGCCATTTACCATATGCCCAAAGCGTACTTGTTCAGGAGACCAGTTGGATGGAGTGCCTATAATCGTACTGTATTTGAGCACAGCTGAGGTGGACTCTGCTGATATAGGCCCTATCCAATCTATAAAGGTATGACACTCCAGTCGATAAATTATGAAATAGCTTGATTAACGACGTTTTTGTCTTAAGACCTCCAACTTAGCTGTGTATCCATGGTAATACCCAGGCCAGATTTTGAAAAATATTGTGAAAAATTGTACATCTCAATCAACAGTGAGACGAAGCTATTTTACAGGTGCATAGAACAGATCACAGACATGGTGAAAGTTGACAGTTTCTGCTAGTGGATAAGACATGGGATCCTAACACATTGGGGTTTTTTTGTATTTTCTTTGTCATGGATTTGAGAATTTGAAGATGGGTAAGCTCCTTGTTTGCTTAATATTTGATGTTTTTGGTGTTAAAGATGATTTTTGCAGTGAATGCGCCTGCAGTGTTCTGGTGAATGGCTGCTGCGTAGTAATTCACACTCTAAACAGGCCTGGATTTGGGGAGGAGGCCAAGCACTTATCTGCATTTGCCAAACACAGTAATGTACCCCTGTGGGTCAGATGAGGCAAAAGTCAACCATGACATGAAAAACAGTCCGATTTTGGGCTTTCCCCAACAAGACTGGAGAGAAACCAGGTACAGAGAGCTCTGGTTTACTTCTCAATGATGAATCTTATAAACCAATATCAAAGGGGAAGAAAAACTCCACATCAGCCTCTAAAATGCCCCCCCCTCCCCCCCTCCATTTGGATTTTTATAAATAAGTCTTGTGCAGTCTTTAATGCTCGACAACAACCTACACAGCTTAGTCAACACGAAGGGCTTGTTTATCACTCAAAAAAAGGATGCCAACCTTCTCATTCACTATCTCACATCAAAACATAAACTTGACAAGTGGAATGTTCTGTGGCAGGGTTGGGCAGGACTGGCATATGACAATGTCTACAGTGAAACATCACGATGGACAATGACGACGGCGTCTTATCGGCTACTCCTGTAAAGGTAGTATCATTTTTTTGTATACTTTCTTAATGCGGAAAGTTAGGATTATAACAGCCAGGATGTGACAATATATCAGCAAGAGTTTCCACGAGTCATTACAATATTAATAATTCATTGATTATATTTGTCCTACACATGAAACATTCTCAGTTAAATGTACAGAGCCAGACATGATGAAAAAGGGTTAATTGCAAGATAACAATTAGGAATTATTTGTTTTTAAGACAGGTATAGCAGAGAATGGGAGAGTTTGCTCTGCAGGTAGCTTTTAATCCTCAGTTTTGCGATATATATAAAGACTCATCCCCTGATTTACTAAGGCAGGCGCAAACCAGGTAGATTTAAAAAATCATTTTTATGTTTGCACCTAAATTAAAACATGCTTTCACTGGGTGGTAAATAGTGTGATTAAATAATCTGTTTTTCCTTTAGTAAATCAGGCACAAGTAGCTATTATAATAATTAGAATAAACCCATCCTTCTTTTTTGCGCTCTCTGGCTAACACTCCTTAAAATACATATTCATCAGTTCTACAGCTCAGCTTGGTCCCCGGGGAAATCCCGGCAAATAAGTAATAAATAAGAAAGAACTAATAAATATATTTTTCTACATTATAGCAGAAACACCAGAATTGTGTGTGTGTGTGTGTGTGACAGGGTGCACCCCGCTGTCGGTACAGACCGGGAAGGGGGGGGGGGGGCATAAGGACGGCTCAACATCGAGACGGCGGTCAGACTGCTTACACTGTGAATCTTTTATACTATGAGTCAAATCTGAACACAAAACAAACTGATGAGGATATTTAAAAAGACTTCCACTGATTACGCAAATGCATTTAACAAGCATATCCACTGCTCGCATACTGTACTCCATGTTTCACCACGTGGCAACTGTAACCTACATTTTGCTAGTTGGCAAGTTCACTCATTACAACAATATGATGCATGCATTTGTGGCCCCTGTTACCCTTAGTTGTGTTACTGGACAAGATATGGACCAAATATCCTCATAAATCAGACAACTATACACTAATTAGTAAAATAAATCTAGGAAAATAGTTTATTGCTTGGATCTTAGAGCAAACACTTCATGACAGCATATGTGGTGCACACAGATACGAGCACGCACACATGCACACACATAAAAGTACAGAGCAGAAATATCCAGAAACACACATGCACAATACAATGGGTAGGCGGGTGCAGAATAACAGACTAATGTTACTCACTCCATTTGAGGGATAAGAGGTCCAGCCCAACTCTGCCTGGGATTCTTTTGAATTCAGGAGAACAACTGGAAAGGGGAGAAAGAGAGAAAGACTCATTAGATGTGTTAAGTAGAAAAGTGAATTGGATTAATCAGAAATGCTTCTTTCTAAGAAGATACTTCAGAAATCAGAGGATACACTGCATTGAGATGCTGAACACAATTAATGTAGTTATTTTATTTGTTGTAATAAACAGGACACGGGAGGGGCGGGGGCAGCTGCATGCTATCTCTCTGCTCCACATATATCTCTCCCTTTTTAATCATAGCTTAACGTCCATTCAATGCCGAGCAACATATGAGATCCACGGACAGAGAACCAAGTGAGTCTAAAACCAGCACCACGGACAGAGCTCTACAACCAGCACCTTGGACAAGGCTTTGGGTAAAGCCGCCAATATTTCAGCACCACGGACAAGGCTCTGGGTAAAGCCGCCAATGTTTCAGCACCACGGACAAGGCTCCTGCAGTACAAATCACAGTGAGAAACCCTTGGCCACTGTTGTTGAAGAAGAGCTGGAAAAGCACCTTGGACAGCATCATCAAAGTCATTTCAAGCCAAAGTGTCCCCCAGGATTCCTATCCAAACCCCCGTTTTTTTTTGTTCCCGGCTCCATTCAAAAGGCCCTGGCCAGGACTCTGTGCATCACTGATAACAAGAAGCTATTCAGGACTTGAACTCAAAAGACGAACATAAGTAAAAAGGCTTCAAGTCTCTAAACACTTAAAGAGAGACCACGGAGGCCGCAAAGGCAATCTCACTGTTCCGTTCTGTTAGAATAACAACGTCATTATTGTATCCACACTCCTTTCGCATGTTGTGGAGGAAATTGGTCTACATGGGTTTTAACTAATTGTCTTGACACAGTGTCTCTTTTCTTTTTTTTTTTTTTGTTTAGTTAATCATTTTTGAGTCAGAGGCTCAATGTGGGTATTAGTCATGTTGAGCTGTCAAGAGAGCTTGTTTCTCTATTGCTCAGTTTTCTCCATGTCATATGTGCAACCATGTGAAGAGAGCCAAACGACGTTGATTTATAAATCTGTCACCATTTCCTCATTCATCAGGCTCATTCACAAACACACACACATACATACACACACACACGCACACACACGCGCACGCACACACACGCACACACACAGACACATTTCTACCTTTAACTTAATGGTGTTTCCATTTGAAGTCGTGCGTGTACAAGGCCTGACATTTCGGTTGTGAAAAGGGCATTTTGATAAACAAGCAGATGAAGCATTACGAGCTCTTGCACACCCATCAGTGGTCTTGCTCTGGAGTGCCTGGCTCCGGCCTGAAGAGCACTTGTGTTTTTATAGCACACGCCACTTCAGAACTGCAGCTATTTAGCTCAGCTGACATTGTATTTAAAGGCATGAATAAGTCTGGAACAGACAGTCCCTTTATCCTGTTCTACAAGTCACTACAATAAATTGCTTTGATGTAACTTCCTGCCCAGGCGACTATTGATTTGACTGAGCATTCAGTGCCAACACTGTTATCATGACGTGGTGCTGATATTTCCTCTGTAATAGCACACTGCGTCTTAACTCCTCCTAAGTTCTCCTCACTTTTGAGTGTGTGTGTGTGTGTGTGTATGTGTGTGTGGATGTGAGAGAGAGAGAGAGAGATACACAGAGAAAGAGAGAGAGAGAGACAGAGAGAGAGAGAGAGAGAGAGAGAAGGGGGGAGGGGATCGGGGATGTGCTATATCTCACTGCCAACAAGAGCCCCCCTGCTGCTGAAACTTCCAGGGCAGAGAAAAGAGAGAGGAGTGAGTGAAAGAGAGAGAGAGAGAGAGAGAGAGAGAGAGAGGGTTGGAAGTTGGCCCTTCTAACAATGTGACAGACAGTTATGCCAGCAGCCCAGATTCTCTGGTAGAGCTGTTAACTGTTGTTTGATTAACTGCCAATAGGAATTTTAACCAATTAATATCCCCAGTTAAATGGCTGGTTCTGAATGAAGTCACTAAACTGAAATGGCGGGTGACTCTGCTGCCAGCCCAGCACTTAGCAGGCTGGACATTCTCCTGACCACTGAGTATGGTCAGGATTGGAACTGCTCCTGTCTTTAAACAAAATGTCCAGTGAAACCAGCAGTTCAGTCCTGTGATCCAGCATTCAGCTCTGTTCATTTCATTCTGCACATTCAAACAACTCATGTTTGTCTCTGAATTACACAGACAGAATTGCAAGTGGAGATTCCACTACTGCTGCTGGCTTTTTCATGAACTGATGAAACGTTGTCAAACAATGGTTGAGAACTGTCCAAATTTCAACGCCCTGCTCTGTAGTTCATTCTGAGGACAAAGTAAGACTACATTTGCATGAGAGCTTGTGTGTGTATTTGTGTGTGTGTGTTTGTGTGTGTGTGCGAGTGTGTGTGTGCGAGTGTGTGTGTGCGAGTGTGTGTGTGTGTGCGAGGGAGGGTGGGTGTAAAAGGAAAATAAAATAAAAAAACAGAGAACATGGAGAGCTACAGATAGAAACCTGGTTAAAGGCACATGGGGGATCAGGCTGGAACTGCTGTATTTTCTTATGTGTGCGCACACGCAAACACACAGGCACGCACGCACACACACGCACACGCGCACACACACACACACACACACACACACACACACACGCACACGTACGCACACGCCTGCCAAATCTGAAAGCTTCTCCCCCTCAACAGCCTTTCCACTTAACTCACTAATACACAGTCCCAGTGAAAGGGAAAATTATAAAATGAGCACTACCAAATTCAATAGAGAGGATTAGGGCCACATGTTGTTACAGTGTCCTCCTTGCAGCCTCAGAGAAACTTATCTCTACATGCTGATACAGCCCAGGCCCACAGAGGCCTAGAGAAAACCAATCACAGGCCAGAGACCCATGGCTAAGAGGCACTGGCCAACTATTATCCCTCTAATAACTATACACAAAATAACAGACAGTACGGAAGAGGGGGATATATCTGTGTGTGCACGTGTGTGTGTGTGTGTGTGTGTGTGTGTGTATTCTCCTGAGCAACCGTTAAAGCCAACAGAAGAGCAAAGCACATTAACTTGGAGCCCTGTTCAGCCTTTTACGGCCTCATTAAACTTTCAGTGCCAATAATGGGGTCTAAAGAGCACCTTCTTTTCTCTCAGGCGTCGTCAAGGAAAAAGAAAAAAAAAAAAAAAAAAAGGCACCACTGAATCACAGAGGTCTCCACGGTAGCGGTAGCTGGAGCAGTGTACCTGACTGCCTGTGTTGCTCCAGGGCTGGCAGGATACTCTCTGGGCAAGAGCTTGACAAAAAGCTTCAACTATATCCCTCCCTCTTAATATCAACCCACCACCACCCCCCCCCCCCCATTACTCCTTCTCACTTTTCACATGCTCAGTGACTGACTGACCACCTGTCTGCCCTAAAGCAGTCACTCAGTCAATCTACTCAGCCTGCTTTGCCTACAGTACAATGACTGGGTGATTGGAATCTTGCTGGGAGGTTACAGGTTGTATTGTTATTACATTAAATTACACTTGAGGAGAATTTGTTTTATTGTTCCCTCTCCGTTTCCTGGGTGCAGTCATTTTCTCTCTTGCCAAGTGACTGAGTATTTTTCTTTTGGAACAGGAGGAAACAGAGAGCATTAGAGCCCTGAAGGGCCGAGTGACACGCCAGCTCTCTTTCTGGAGACTGTAAATAAACGGCAAGACAAATCGGTACACTCTGACTCCCACGCCGCTCTCCCTGCTTAAACTCCGCACGCTCGGGCTGACACGCCGCACATAGGTGACGCGTCGACCCGGGCGCTGCGAGAGCTCGGATCGGCGGTCGTCACGGCGACGGCAAGGCGGCGGACGAGGATTAATGCAGGACTTGTCGTCCTGTACCCTTTAAGCAAACGATTCGGGTTTGGCTGATGTGAGGACAGCCCTGTTTGTCATCATCATGGTAAATATCAGAACGGATCCTGGAACAGTGCTTAAGACAGTGAAATGTGACAGAGGCTGACTTGATGCCAGCTTTTTAAGCTAGAAGAGAGTTGGATTTCTGCCGAAGCGCCGTTTAAATCACACACTGGGCACATGACAGAGGGCAACACAGGAGAGTCTGCATGCTCCCAGAATGCTTTTAGGCACTCCAAGCGCTTACATAACCAACAGAGTGCGAAAATGTGTTCAGAGACTCAGGATGCCATAAAAATGAGCTAATATTGGAGCGTAGCAGCTAAACCTCACAAATACAGTCACAAGTACGACTTCACATATAAAATACATGAAGTCTGGATTCAGTGAAGACATACAGGTAAAACCACATGTAATGTAATTTTTTTTTTTTTTACTAAACCTGAGAGTGCCAGTAGAACATTGTGAGTCCCACCTTAGAAAATGAGGATTAAAAAAAGGGATAAGCGCGAGAGAGAAATCCAGGGATGAAATCACATACGTAGTTCCAGGTCTGGGACAGTTAACCTGAGATGGGGAGGTGGAATATGGTGTTTGAAGTGCCAGACAGGCATGCGCGGGAAGCTTTTTCTGCGTGAGGGGACAAGACTTGCTAAGCCTTTCTGATGACTCCTCAATAATTAAAAGGTGTATCGTTGTTGTGGAACTTCCATTTCCTCTGGCCAAGTCAAGCAGAAGAATGCATTATTCACCCAGGCCACACACGTTTTGCCCAACACACTGTGCATGTGCAGCAAGTCAGGCCGTTTAGTCTTCCTCCTTCAGCTCTGAGTGTGTGTGACCCTTCTGTTTCTCTTTCTCTCTCTCTCTGTCTCTGTCTCTCTCTCTCTCTGTTTCCCTCTCTCTCTCTCTCTCTCTCAGCTCAGTTCATTAACACTAAACTAAGTTCTAATCAAAATGTTCCATTTAACTGTGTGAACACCACAACCCAATCGTTGGATTATGATTGAATGTACTGTGTAATTGGGACAGATATCTGACTGAGTAGAATTGATCAGTCATTCCATCAGTCCATCAGTCATTATTGACAAGTCATTAATGACAATAAAACACAAAACGAAAAATACAAAACCAATAAAAGAAAATGTTCCGAACGGTGCAAGGAAAAGCAAAAAGGAAAAAAAATGTTCTCTCATTTCTTGATGGGTAGACAGAGCAATAGACAGAGAAGAGTGGTTACATTAGAGCAGGAGCAGAGAGCATTTTGTGCTGAGTTTGTATTCTCTATTTGGGCTCCACTTTAAATCAAATTAGACTCTGACTCTATCTGCTTCACTATTCTTCTTGTCCTGCCTCTAAAACTCTCTCTCTCTTCTCTCTCTTTCTCTTTTCACTCTCTTTATCGGTTGCATTCAGAGCTCTCCCCCACCCTCTCTCTCTCTCTCTCTCTCTGAAAAAGAGATTTGTCCTCTCCTTCTCCAGTTCTATCTGTGTGTCTCCGTGGGAGGTCTTGTACTCAGATGACTGAGTGTCTGGAGTATGTGAGTGTGAGCACACCCACTAGCCTACTGCTCTTTCTGACACTGTGATCACTCACTCTCTCCTCACTCTGCACCGTGCATTGAGGGAGAAAGGGAAAAACCTATGTATACGCTGACTGCATATGCATGCAGTGTCAGACAGAGGGAGAGAGATGGAAAAAGCATATGCTAGGGGTGTAACGGTTTCGTGTTGAAACCAAAAACCGCGGTTCCATAGACCTCATTTCAGTGCATGATACATGGGTAGTGAACTGTAGATGTCTTTTTTCCACCTCAGGTCTTGCAAGTGACATGCCCCCCCCTCCCTCACACACACACACACGTAACACCACACAGACACATACTCTGAGTACAGGAGAACATTTCACAGCATTTGTGCTTTTGACCGTGACGAATAATGTTCCTGAAACCACTGTTTTTCTTTCTTTTCATTTCTAACTGTAGGAAAATGTGTGCACCATGCTAATAGTGCGGTATGAGTATGCTTTAACTGATGGGATGATTATAACAGATTTAATGACAACGTTGACCAAGTAACCATTTTAAATGACAACTAAACATACTGTGTCAATACTCAGACCATTAATAAGGTATGTCAGGATATATTTATATGCATAAATGTATAAGGTATATTTTATCTCTGGGCTTCTATAGCAGGAAGTAGCTGTGGATTGATGTGAAAAAAAGTCAGGGGTCATCTCTACACAGTCATCAGGTGTCTTTTTTTCTTTTGACGTGGCAATCCTGAGTCAGTTCAATTTTTTTTCAACCCAAACCATGAGACACACCAAACCAAGTCTACAGACTGAGGTAGAAACCATATCATGAGTAGCGTGAACTGTTACACCCTTAGTGCGAACTGAACGTATATGTTGTGTGAAAGAGAAAAACACAGAGAGAGTGAGAGAGAGAGAGAGAGAGAGAGAAAAAAGTGTATACTGACTGTATATGAAGTGGGAAAGAGAGAGAAAAGTGCATGGTGATTTTATATCTAGTGGGGCCGAGGGAGAGAGAAGTGTATGGTGACTGTATATGTAGTGAGAGAGAGAAGCATATGGTGACTGTATATGTAGAGAGAGAGAGAGAGAGAGAGAGAGAGAGAGAGAGAGAGAGGGGAGAGGGAGAGAGTGAGAATAATATGGTGACTGTATATGTAGTGAGAGAGAGAGAGAGAGAAGTGTATGGTGACTGTATATGTAGAGAGAGAGAGAGAGAGAGAGAGAGAGAGAGAGAGAAGCCTATGGTGACTGTATATGTAGAGAGAGAGAGAGAAGCCTATGGTGACTGTATATGTAGTGAGAGAGAGAAGCCTATGGTGACTGTGTATGTAGAGAGAGAGAGAGAGAGGGGAGAGGGAGAGAGTGAGAATAATACGGTGACTGTATATGTAGTGAGAGAGAGAGAGAGAGAAGTGTATGGTGACTATATATGTAGTGAGAGAGAGAAGCCTATGGTGACTGTATATGTAGAGAGAGAGAGAGAAGCATATGGTGACTGTATATGTAGTGAGAGAGAGAGAAGCATATGGTGACTGTATATGTAGTGAGAGAGAGAGAGAGAGAGAGAGAGAGAGAGAAGCCTATGGTGACTGTATATGTAGTGAGAGAGAGAAGCATATGGTGACTGTATATGTAGTGAGAGAGAGAGAGAGAGAGAGAGAGAGAGAGAAGCCTATGGTGACTGTGTATGCAGTGAGAGAGAGAAGCCTATGGTGACTGTATATGTAGAGAGAGAGAGAGAGAGAGAGAGAGAGAGAGGGAGAGAAGCCTATGGTGACTGTATATGTAGTGAGAGAGAGAGAAGTGTATGGTGACTATATATGTAGTGAGAGAGAGAGAGAGAAGCCTATGGTGACTGTATACGTAGTGAAAGAGAGAGAAGCATATGGTGACTGTATATGTAGAGAGAGAGAGAAAAGTGTATGGTGATTGTATATGTAGAGAGAGAGAAAGAAGTGTATACGGAGTGTAGTGTCAGAGAGAGAGAGAGAGAGAGAGAGAGAGAGAAAGAGAGGGAGAGGGAAAGAGAGAGAGAGAGAGAGTGAGAGAAGCGTAGCCCATGTTACACATACAGCAGCCATAACATATGTAGGGTTGTTTTCATTCACAACATTCACCCAACCAGCCATCCATACTCACACACACGTATACACACCTACACACACACACACGTACACACATACACACGTACACACACATACACACGCACACACGTACACACGTACACACAGAAAACATGGAATCCCACTTCATTTAGGGTAATACAGCCTCCAGGAAAACTCTGCCATTAACATTCTTGGCTGTGACCCTATGTGTAACAGTCAGTCCTCTCACAAACCTAAAAGGAAAGTACCTGTTCATTAGTGACAGGCAGTTCACAAAAGAGAGACAGTATAGAGAGAGGAAGAGAGATACAAAAATGATTGAGAGAGACACAAAAGGTCACAAACGAAACCACTGTCCAACATAAACTTGGAAACTTAAAAAGAATCTGTCAAACAGCTATGTCTTGTTCAGTCCTGTCCCTCTCTCTGTATTACAGATAACCTCAACAGCCACTCTATGCCTCTGGAGGAAGCGATAGACAAGAAAGAAAGAAAGAAAGAAAGAAAGAAAGAAAGAAAGAAAGAAAGAGAGAAAGAAAGACAGACAGGAAAAAAAGAAAGGCTCCACCCTCATGGCAGGAATTGATGTTGAGTTCATTGATGTGCGCTGGTTGTATGAAGGGTAGAGGAGAGTAAGTCAAAGGCATGAGGGACCTGGGAGCTGGCCGGGCCATCCATCACTACACAGCAGGACGACGTGAAGAAATCCATACACACAACAGCCGATCGATCAATACACGGCAGCGCCACAACCAGCCGAGGTACACGAGAAAGATGGCGACGCTGGTCAATAAGTCGGAAAAACAGGGCGCCTGTGCTGAAACCAGTCAGGCGACGGATGAACGGAGACAGAGGAGGAGGAGGAGGAGGAGGAGGAGGGGGCTCTAAATGTAACGTTCTCATCCTTTTGCTCTGTGAGACAACATTAATCAAACCTGGAACAGCTGGCCGGCGGCTGTCCCTAAAGGTAGGCCCAAAAGTTTGGCCAGGCCCTCCACAGGCCTGGTGGCTCTGGGCAGATGGACAGCGTGACCTTTGGGTTGGAAGAGAGAGGGTGTGGAGAGGCTGAACCAACACAGCCTTTTTTTTTTTTTTTTTCTTTTTTTTTTGTCAGCATTGACCTCTATAACTCTCTGCTACTTCAGACAATGGAGAGCAGCTGGTGGAATTCCAGCAGGACCCAAACAGTCAAATGGTCAGAGTGTGAGGAGAGAGGGAGACAACGAGTTCTGGAGGAAGACAAAAAGCAAGTACGGGCACGCACGCACACTTTCACTCACACACACTTTCACACAGGCAGCCAACATGTGTACTCACCACACAGACACGCACACACCCGCACAGGTACACGCACACACCCACACATGTACACGGACACAGTTATTCAGACACATTCACGCACACACACACACACAAACGCACACACAGACACACACAGCCTTGAGCAATCATCATTAATTATCGAGCCCAGGCAATAAATAAATAATGCCCGTGAATCTGAATTTCAGATTGGTGTGAGTGCTAACAAAACGCCAAGCAGTCAGTAATTAACAGAATCAAAGCCCTGTCCCAACCACAGATAAAGCTCTGTTCGCTGCGTGTTGTTAGCTCTGTCTGTTTGTCCATCTCTCTCTTTCTCTCTTTCTCCCTCTCTCTCTCTCTCTCTATCGCTGCAGGCAAACATGCTGCTCCCTCTCCCAACATCTGGGATCCAAAACACAAGCCAAGCCCTTTTCATCTGTGTGACTGCGTTCAGAGACAGAGACAGACAGAGAGAGAGAGAGAGAGAGAGAGAGAGAGAGAGAGAGAGAGAGAAAGTCAGTTGTTATGTCATCTAATTTCTTTGCCTCTTGTTTATTTACTTATCTGTAGGCTGATAATGGAGCCGTATTAATCCAGAGGTACGTCATTCTAAAGACAGAGGGAGAGAAATGGACGAATTCTGCTAATTATGCAAATGGGAGGGGGCTGAATGGTTCCCATCGCCTCGTTTGGATTTAATTATGTGGTGTAATTGCTTTCTTTTCTCCAGCTTGTTAAAACGGCCACACTGCCCGTGTTTACTGTATGCTCTATTGAAAGGGCCTCAGAAGCAGAGAGACCTTCTAGGTTCAGGAGACCTATAAGTCTATGTAAAATGACTCTACTGTAGTCCGGGCAAAAAAATTCCACCTCTCCATTACTGGAGGTGTAAGAGAGAGGGGCCAATAAAGAAACATATATAGTGATAACAGATAGCATCTCATATCTTCACTCTGTAGAATACGAAGAGACCACACATATTCAGTTCCACCAATATGAACACACACACACACACACGCACACATAAACATATAAAATGGCATTTCACATAACAAAGAATCCCTCTATCCTCACAGTTTATGAGAGTCTATCTATACCATGACTGAGACAGAGTTTGGTTTTCTCTGACTGACTGACTATGACTGATGAAAGATCGTCTGACATATTCTCCTCTGTACTAATCAGTCTGTTCCATTTCACCAGATTCCTCTAAACACTCCCACCTCATCTGTAGAGGACAACCACTTTGACCCTGTTGCACCTCTGAGGTTAAAGGTCAGCGCCCTGCAGTGTGCTCTCTGAGGAGGCCTATTGACCTATGATCCAGAGGGCAGGGTCAATATGTCAAGCCCTGGAGGACCCACCTCCCCACATCGACCGCAGGCATATCAGCACCGCCTCCGCCTGAGAACGTCCAATCAGCACGCCTGAAACGAGAAGACGGACACCTGCTGTGCGTCTTCGTGTGGTGGTTCGCTACAGCTTAGAGGTGCAGGGGAGTAAGCTCACATACACAACGGCCATTCTGCCCCGAGCTAACAAATGGATATTCCTATTGAGCTGGAAAGGTCTGGCCAGAGCTGTTTATCTTTGGAAGAGTGCATGCCCTTGAGAACTGAGCACAAGGCCCTCAGAAGGTCATCTATCATTTCCACACACCTGCCTGCTGCAGGGGGCTAGGAAGGTCTTCATGGACAATGAGTTGGATTTGGTGTGCGTCTCTGCATTTGTGTGTGTGTGTGTGCGCGCTTTTGTGCGTGCGTGTGTGTGTGTGCGTGCGAGCGTGTGTGTGTGATTTCATTCGAGAAGTTTAAATTAAAAAACGTGACCGAGGGAGAGGTGATAACCTCATCCCACTGACACCCCTATACCCCTCTACCCCATCTGAACAGCTCCCAAACTAACTGCATTAATGGACAGATTTCAGAGTTTAATCAAAGCACACAAAGAGGTAGAAAAAAAATGACCTGCTCACTCCATTTCTCCACTGCCAATCACATGCCTAAGAGAGGGCTCCATCATGACCACAGAGAGTAGCAGCCGAGCAGAGCAGAGCAGTGTAGAGTAGGCTGGGTGAGAGGAGAGGGAATTAGACAGCACTGCTACTGCTGCTACTGCTGCAAATTGGTGGGAGAGTGAGAAGAGAGGCTCTCAACTACACAAATTACTACACATGTAGAGGACACTGCACCATCCCCACCAAGATAACATCATGTAAAGAGGACCGGCTGACAGCGAGTACCTCTGTGTGTGTGTGTGTGTGTGTGAGAGAGAGAGAGAGAGAGAGGTGTAAGAGAGAGAATGGGTGGATGAGGGATGTTTTAAAGCCCCTGGTCCCTGTCCACATGACATCATTAATAAAATGTGTGTTTTGAGAGAGAGAGAGAGAAGGAGAGAGAGGAGAGAGAGAAGGAGAGAGAGAGAGAGAGACAGAGGGAGAGGGAGAGAGAGAAATAGATTGCGAAAGAGCTCATCTCCATACTGTGGGAGTGGGCAGACTGAAATGCAAGGCTCCCTCTCACAGAGCATCAATAAAAAAGGGAAAGGGAGAAAACACTAGCCAATTTCAGACAAACAAACACACACACACACACACACACACACACACACAGCTACTTACTCTCAGACGCACGCAAGTGATTGAGTGCGAATTAAAATGCAAATGCAACAGCGCCAGGTTATCCAGATACTAGTCGTGCAGACAGGAATCTTTTTGAACGCTGAGGGAGCAGACAGGTTCAGAATGGTAAGAGGAAAAGCCCATTGAGAAACAGGGAAACAACTTTATTGACATGGCACGAAAGTTCACCGAGACGGTCCTGGCAGGCCCTCTCCTCGCTCCAGAAACGACACGACCACATCACTCCGAAGAGAAACACACACGCAGGAGCAGAAAATAGCCCGGGCGGAAGGCTCCGGGTCCGAAGACACGCTGAATTCCATTAGCAGAAACACAGTCTGGGTGAGGAGTGGTGGAGTTTGGGTTGAGCTGAGTCCAGTAATGGAGCTGTAAAGTGTTACAGCTGAGAATGAATGATTTAAAGGCGAGCACTGAGAGGGTACAGTACAAAGCTCTGGCATGCTCCGGTTAGAACGAGGCAGAAACAGAGACAGGGATGCGGGGTCTAAAGTGTTCTGTTTTGTGGCTCAGACACACACTGAGAAACACTGTTCCCTGCTCACACTCCACTAGCAAGTCTACTGCAGAATGTAGCTACATTTTTCACAAGACTACCCACGTATCATGGAAAGACAGCTATGAGATAGCAGTTTGCTGCCTGTGTGTGAGTGTGTCTGTATGTGAGTGTTTGTGAGTGTTTGTGTGTATGTGTGTGTGTTTGTGTGTGTGTGTGTGTGTGTGTGTGTGTGTGCGCCCGCACGCTTGTGCGCGTGTGTGTATGTATGTGTGTGCATGTATGTTTATATGTTTGTGTATACAAGGGTTGGGGATTTTGAAAGTTAGGTAGAACTGCAGATAAACATGTACTTTGCACATGCGTGTGTGTATGTGCACGTGTGTGCATGTGTGTGCGCGTGCGTGTGCGTGTGCGTGTGCGCGTGTTGCCCACATTAATCTTAAGAACATGTGCCGTTTTCCCCTTACAGCTGGGAAGTGCTGAGAGACACCCAAATGATAGTGCGTCATGAGTGAGGAAAGGCAGAGAGTTTAAGAGGAATGAGAGAAATCAGCCGGAGGCAGAGAATGAAAGATGCCAGTCTCATGAATGCCATGAGAGCTGATAGATGCTGGTGGAGTGAAAAGGCGGAGTGGTGTTTACTAACCTTTACCACCTCCTCGTCCTGCTATGCTGGGTGGGCAGCGGGAGAAGGAGATTCAGGGCCTGTGTTAATGAATGGTTACTTCCAGTATGTCTGAACTGCCATGACTCAAAGCTCTGTGTTATTCATAAGCCACAGGCACACGGACACAGACAGAGACCCAGTGAGAGAGAGAGAGAGAGAGAGAGAGAGAGAGAGAGAGAGAGAGAGAGAGAGAGAGAGAGGCACACAGATAAAGAAAGAGGAACGAGAGACAGATACAGAAAGACGGAGACAGAGAGACAGAAAAAAGAGAAAGGGAGAGAGAGAGACAGAGAAGGAGAGAGAAAGAGTTGGGAAGAAGAGAGAGGGAAAGGAGATACAGCCACAGCCAGCCTTAACTCAGTTAAACACATCACGCAACGTCTAGACTAGACGCAGTTCAGCAATACTGGCTAGCTTGAACAGAAAAAGCACACACACACACACATACACACACATTCCTCTTTATATCCTTGAGGGGATTTCCCATTGACTTTTTTGTGCAATTAAAAATTCATAACTTAACCCTAAACATAACCAAAAAAATGTTTCAGTACTTGAGCGAAACACACTTACACACTCTAACACAGCGTTTCTCAAACTACAAGCCACGGACCGGCACCAAGGAAATCGCAAGGCCCCCACCCCCTTGGCTTAACGTCCTGCTTTGAAAATAGTAACGTTTTATTCAAGATTCTAGAATGTTAAGCACCCCGCACTCCCCACCCCCCACCCCGCAAGAACTTGCTTAACATTCTAGAATCTTGAATAAAATGTTACTATTTTCACCTTGCGAGTGACAGAAGCACCCAGCACAATTTGACTGGCACAGCAGCAGGGCTTGGCGGACCGGCAGTTTCCACGTCGCGGACCATGGCCCATAGTTTGAGAAACGCTGCTCTAACACACACTGACACCCTTCACTTCTTCCTTTTTCATTCTTTTTTTTTTCTTTGTCTGTCCAAGGCTCCTTGAGTGGACCATCAAAGGTACAGTGCAACAGCTGAGCAGAAAACTCAGACCTCTCAGAGAGAGGTCTTTCAGCGTCGACAGTACACACAGTTATTTACACACTTATACTGACACACAATAGGCCAATACATTAGCGAGTCCCACAGTGATGTGTGGAAACACCGCCACTGTCTGTTCCGTGAGGTTTTGAAACCATATTGTGAAAGTATATGTTTGTGCACGTGTGTGAGAGTGTGAATTTCTGTCCTGGCGTGTGTTCTGATGGCAGGAGAAAAATCTGGCACTTCCTGCGTGCTCCCCATCTGCCCCTGAGAGGGGCACAGTCACCTCTCCATCCGACCATCTGACCACACATTACATCACTGCACCCTCAGGTGCACCTCTCTCTGTCTCAAACACACGCTCTTATATAAAACCCACAAAACACACATTAGGCACCAGAAAACAAATACATTCGAAGATACATCCTCAGGACACTGCAACCACTAGAACAACACCAGCACAAAAAAAAACATTGACTAATTCCATCCAAACACAATAGGTAAACAGCAAATGTTTGAGCTGTTTAAACATAAACATAAGCCTGGGTTATTCACCATAGAGCGAACCACTGAATCTGGGGAGCAGAGTAAAGCAATCAAAGCAAATCAGACCTGTTCACGAGCAGTAAAACTCCGACCATGTCACTGGCTTATCCAGCCTTTTTTGTTTGGTTCCTTGTTTGTTTGTTTGTTTTTCCCTAGCTAAAAATGCCCATCAGGCATGTAACAACCCAGAATACTATATCACTTCTGCTCCAGACATCAGGACACAGTAGATTAGAGGAATACTGAAGTAATTTAAGGATGAAAATAACAGACTTGGCATTCATACTAAATCTTAATTACTGATATATAGTGCTGTGACCTGGGGTTAATGACTTAGCATGGACACATTTAGACAGCACATATTATTCTTACTATATATTTTTTGTTTGGCTAGCAATTGCGGAGGTGGGGAGCTTAGGTGTTGTTGTGGATGCACGGGGAAATTGCTGAAAAACTGCTCACTCCCAAATTGCATTCAGACTTTATTAGTCTGAAACTGGGAGAACCCGACACTCACATATACACACACAAACATGTGAACAAACACCCTCACTTATTCTCTTAGTCATTCACACACACACACACACACACACACGCACAAGCCCGCAAACATTCACGGACACACTCACGCTCAGACTCTCTCACTCACTTGCTCTCTCTGTCTCTCATACACACACAGATACGCACACACAAACACGCAAATACACACAGACCTCCTTCAGCTGCGCTGATTGCAATCAGGAGGAGCATACAAACACATATACACCCACTCACTTCACAGGCTGATTGTAAGGCCGCCTTTCCAGCGTTTTTGTCATTAAAATGTGTGAACTAGGACTCCATGACCCTACGTGTTTATTTCAGAGCGATAAGGCAAAAAAACTATCACAGAACAAACAACCCACAGCATCTCAACAACGCAACACTTTCAAACAGTTCCCTTTGCAAGTCGCTCTGACACAAAGCCTCAAAGCATCTTTAGAAATCCTAAGCCTTCGTTTCTACCTTGAATCTCCTACCGTCTCGTAAAGCGAAAGACAGGCTGTGGATTATTCAAATGTCAAATCTTAGATGCTTCACAACAGGTGGAGGCCACTTTTAACAATGTTTGCGAGCATGGATGTGACCTTCCCAAAGTCCTTGTTCCACATCATCGTACAACTCCCAGGCTCGTTAAGCGAATGCATCAAAACATGACATGCACGGAAAGAACACACAAACATGTCTATTTGCCTACCGCAAACAAATAAGAGGAGCAAAAACAAGGGGGGGTGCGTGACATCTCATTCTACTGGGTTCTGTGAAGGTCCTGTCACGAGGTAACTAGGCGACTTAAGTCTTTCCTCTCCTGTGGGCTTCTGCACTTACAGAGAGAAGGGGAAAAATGAAGTTGCTGTGGCTGAGAGCTGCCAAGCGCTTACCTTGCTGGCAGAGGCAGTGCCAGCCTAGTCAGCTGTAACTGCCACCCCACTGCTCTGAGAGAAAAACCAGGCTCGCTTTCACCCCAGCCCAGATCCAGCCTGCAGAGGCGGGGTGTTACACTGCTCAAGCATGCAATTTATGTATGTATTCATCCCTGAGAAAACAGGAATTTAAAAAAAAAAAAAAAAAAGGTTGAGCAGTTTTCCAGGTCAGCGGGCATACCCAGACGGCGGGGAGAAGGGACATGGTTTCCACCGTAGCCACGGCGATAAGAAGGGGGACGGGGGGGGGACGGGGGGGACGGGGGGGGGTCGTAGACGGTGGTGATGGTGTCGGGGGGGGGGGGGGGGGGGGGCATGTAGGCTCAATATCCGCCATGTGCAAGGTTCTCTGGCTTAATGAGTTTGAAAGGTCAAATGCCTCTCCAAAAGATTAATGGGGTTTTACAAGCGCGGAGTGCTGCTTCACAGGGCACCAGAGGGCTACATCTCTACCACAACTGTCATCCAGGCGCTAGCAAACTCGCACATGAGACAGGACGAGCAACCTCCTGTCCGAACGGGTGACAAGTTTACAAGAGTGCAGTTGGAAAAGCGGCTTTTGCATAATGAAAAAATATACATATACATATGTATCTGATGAAGATGAAAAGAAGTACTCCACTCCACCCCCCACCACCCCTCCACATACACTTTCTGTCTTATTACACCCCAAACTTTTTTTTTTTTTTTTTAATAACATCCATGTGATTCACAGGGGGAACGAATGGAATATTTATATCTGAAGATTCACAACATGCAGATCTACACTCAGTAGCTGCTCTGAGCTAGGCATTAGCCTTGGACTTGGACTCCATATGTTGGTTTGTGATCTATGGATGTGTAATCAAATATGCATCATTTCCCTGGCAGGACACGCTTTCACATGACTCTCTGAGGTACATAATGTAGCTTTCCTCCCTCTCTTACTCTGGCTTTCAATCTGTGCTACAGAGGCTGACGTCTCTACAGAGAACAACAAGACATGATATTTGCAAGGCGCCCAGTGTCATGCATATGATATGACAAAGCTTTTACTCAGATTGGAAACACTTATCAAAAGTGCCATTCAGACCAAGCTCACAGTGCAGTAAAAAAGCCCCAGGGGGTTGTGGAGTGAGAAATTAAAATTTCAAAAGTCAAAAGACATTTCAGAATGGCCTAAGAGGTTGAAGACCCCTCCAACACACACACACACACACACACACACACACACACACACACAGACATACACACCTCCTTTACACTGAGCCATGGCCCACTACACGTGTCTGGAGGTGCAGAACAAGGAAAGAACATTAGGACTTCATTTCGTCCAGCAAAACAAGCCCCATACCAGACCGGGAGATATAAACACGTGAACAGTCTATAGGTTGGTGCTTTCCTATGACTGCCACCGTCTACAATGAGTCTTGATACAACAGAAGTGGCAGCCTGGGTCATAACGTCATGTAGTTGTTGCAGTAGGGCTGTCGCGGTGAAGGAATTGATTTAGGGTGGCTCAACAGCGCAATATGGGGTGTTAGCGCAATTTTTTTTTCACATTACTTCATTTATCCGCATTTTAGTGCAATATAAATAAGCTTTATTGTTAGGCTATTATTAGAAATATTCTTGCTTTTTCAATGACACAGACAGCATAGTTTTTAAGCCTCTGAGGCCTGAGGTCACAAACATGTGATTGTGTCAAATGTCCCCACAGCCTACAGTCACAAATGCGTGATTTTGGAATTTTGGTAATTACACATTCTATGCTGACACAACAATGGATACTAAAATTCATCATGTGAATGTTCTCATTTTTGTAGAGTACATAATTAGAGAAAATCAGTCTCATAATGTCACTTCTTCATTAGCAACGCAGACAATACAATCGCTAGCTGCATAGCTAATGTTACCAACCTAACTTTGGTTACAAACTGAGACATACACTTTAATTAAATAGTATGCAGTACATGGTTTAACTTTACTTACCAAACGAGTGCTTAAAAGTTGGTAACATAACTCACAAAATTCAATGAAGCCTTACTAAAACTGATGTCGTGCCAGTGGTATGAGGAAAATCTGGACATACCCGTGGTGACGCCGGTATCTTGACATGTGGCCATCTGTTTACATACCTTACCCTTAAGGTAATTCTGGTAATTACCAGAAATTATGTCTCCCAGGATACACGGTGCAAAACGTAAATAAACATGGCTGCGCCCAGTCGTTAATATTGACATCAGAAGGTTAACATAAGCACTTGCAACGGTGTTTAGCATCACTGAAATCAATTTTGTTCCTACAAAATAACCATAAAAAGGAAATTAATGAAATTAATGAATTTAAACGGAATGGAACTTAATTTAAGAATGTTGGCAACTCGCGTGCAAAAAAACTCGGGCTGGGGGGACCGTTGCAGTTTCAGAGAATTTAGGCATCAAATTAAATGCTTGTTTATTGTTAAATGCAGAACACAGAAGGGCAGTGGGGTGCAGTAAGAACGCAAGGTAAGCTACATGCCTTTTCTCCTTTACGAAAAAAAAAAAGGATTGGGTTAAGCTTAGCCTACAGCCTAGGCTAGATATAAATTGTCCAACGAAAATAAATATAGCAACTTGTTTAGGCTAAATCTTTTACGTGCAAATCTACGGAGCCCTTAAAGGGACATGAGCAAAAAAATTTAGGGGACTTGAGAAGGAAAAGTTTTATCGAAGTTTCTCACGAGCAACTATTTAATTTTTTTTTTCCCCTCCACCGAAATATAGCAGTTGGGGCGGTTGCTTGCCACCCCCTGCGGTTGGCTTGTCAATAGCGCGGTGTTTCAATATTGCGATTACCGCGACAGCCCTATGCTGCAGTAGCTAACTTTGACAGCTGGTATGAAGTCATTTGGTACTAACAGTGATTTGGATTAGGTCTAGGAAAAGGAAAAACTGAACTGACAAACACACCTGAAGACAACTGAAGAAGTCTAGCTTTCTCTATGATAAACCAGTTGACCAATCCAATGTATAAAACAAAAAATTAGTGATGCAGCTAGGTCCTTGCAGGCCTAAAAATGTTTTCCGCATTAATGTATCAATAGGCACTTAAACCTTCACTTTCAAAAGAATGAAGCGTATGCCTAGTGACCAGGGAATTACATAAGCAGAGCACGTGCAGTAGGCTCCAGACCTCTTAACGCGAGGCTGTACTTAGCACAGACCACATGTTCATCTGGACTACAGTTTAGCTTCATTAATATTGACCAGCATCGAAGCCAGAGCAGAGACATAGGGTTACGTTTCCAACACAGATCGGCTCAGCAAACGCTCATGACTTAACAGTGATGTATGTCAGACAAAACTGCACATGTAAGCTTGTTATCACTGAATACCCTAAAAAAAAAAGTCTCAACTTCAACAGTCAGCTATTAGGAGGACTATCTATCAGCTGCTAATTTTATGGATTCACGCTACATTGGTCAGAACAGGAAGACCTGAATTCTCTCATAGAAATAAAGGGAAGCATTATTTACAGTATATCTGTCTACTTCGTACAAATACCTTCTTAAGAGGTACATTCCTGCAGACACAGCAGAACTGCCACGTCCTAACTGAGAACAAAGACAAATCCCAATATACCTTGGAGATGCTGGAAAACACTATTACATTGATCTGTCCATTCAGTCAATGCCAGTCAGTGGTCTGTGTGAAAACACCTCTGGCTTAATTAAGAAGAAAAAAAAAAGACAAATGACAGACCCAGAAACATCCACACAAAAGATGAAAGGCAGTTGAGGTGATCAAGAAGGACCTGCACTACTACTACTCTCTCTCTCTCTATCACTCTCTCTTCCTCTTTCTTGTTTTCCACCTCTCTTTCTCCGACACACATGGTCAACTTCACCCAGCCCCCAGAGAGTGAATGTCATGGCTATGCTTCCATGCTTGCCAACCTCACAAATCTCTGTGACCTTTCATGCCCCCCCCCCCCCCCCGATACCTCAACCTCCACAACCAGGACACTGTGGCACTGCCACACGGCAAGCGACAAAAACAGACAGCCTGAGCCCAAGTGATCAGCACAGCTAAAAAGCTGTCTGCCTAATGAAAAGCAACAACCACATTTCTGACTGTTAATTGGCCGCCTTAAAAATCCAAGGGAGATGACAGCAAATTGTTACACATCGATCAGTACGCAGACTCAGAGCCAGAAAGAACTGAACCCGCTCCTCTGCAAATAAAACAAGCCTTACAGTATCACCCTGTGTCTGAGGGGAGCATTGATGAGGCTACAGCAGGTAAACAATGCAGCTGTACGGCACGAGCTGAAGTCTGTGTGACTGCGCTCAAGGCATCAGACCCTTTAAAAAAATAAATATATAAATAAAAACAGATCCGTTACTGACTGCATACAAACAATAAAAGTGCAGCTGCAGCACCAGAAACCGACGCTGCAATCACTGCAACTCTGCAACACGCTGCAAGGCAGAGACCCGTCGAGGAGTAAATGAGCTCCCAATGAAATGCCAAGGT
Organism: Chanos chanos; assembly: GCF_902362185.1. Classification (NCBI taxonomy): domain Eukaryota; kingdom Metazoa; phylum Chordata; class Actinopteri; order Gonorynchiformes; family Chanidae; genus Chanos; species Chanos chanos. Next base: position 17,305,865 of record NC_044506.1, on the reverse strand, counting down.
GTGTTAGTGCTGAAGAGTCAGGAATAAAGAGGAGGGGGGGGGGGGGGGGGGGGGGGGGGGGCTCCTCTACTCCCAAGACTGAGAGAGGAACTCAGATAATAATTCTCTCTAACAGACTGGCTCTAGTAATGATAATCCAGACACCAGCTTCACTCATTCCTGGCTCTCCCGCCCCCCCGCCTTCCCCATCACCACCACCACCACCTCCTAATTCTGTCTTAAGAGCTGTGGGAGTCCTCATATGACAAAGAGGATGAGGGCTTGAGCAGGGGTAGGATGGCAGAATGACCCACAGCGGGGCTGGTACGTAATTGCGGATTGAGATTTCCCTCCGTATGGCGCGAGTGCATTCTCTTCAATTAGGTGCCTCCCTATCACAGCAGCCAGACAAGGCCCTTCACAACGCATTGCTTTCAGAGCAATTAATCGCTGTCACAACATTCATTAGGGCGGCGCTTCCAATCCAACCTACTAGCATTCCAATGGAGGACTGAGCATGGGTAGGGTCAGATCTGTGTGTCTGCCTGCGTGCATGTGTGTGTGTGAGAGAGAGAGAGAGAGAGAGAGAGAGAGAGAGAGAAGCCTGGCTCAGCTGGGCTCCAGCACACTTAGAGCACTGGCACTGGAAATCGCCTCCGGGACACTGTCATTATCTGTTCTTCCTCCTCTGTGCTCTAGCACTGATTAGGACGCTTTGCTGACCTCACCTGAGCCTAGCTGGCATCAAAGCTCTCGCTGAATCAACCGGAAACTGGAGATTTCACAGCCAGCGGAGGATTCAGCATTAACCACAATAAATGCTTGTTTCGTTTACAGTCACGTATGTGGGAATGTGGCATTGACAGAAGTGACTGGAATGCAACACAGACAGCACAAAAGAATCTAGACTCATACAAAAGAGAACAAAAAAGTAAAACAGTTTCAGCGCTCAACAGCGACAGAGAGCCTCATTACAGTACAGTGTACTTCAAACAATGCAGTCGCGAGCAAGCGTCAAAAAACTAAGTGGGCTAAAACATTGACAACTGACAACACCTAGCAAACAACAGCAGGACAATAGTGTCGTTAACTGACTGTCCGGCTTCCCTAGGGTTCAAATGGTGATTCACAACACTTCCACGGGTAAATGTAAGGTACAAAAAGTTATTTTAATCTAACACAAATATAAACAAAATAAACTGTAACCGATACAGATAAATTGTTACAGCTTGGCACAGTCTTAAAATACCTGATTTTTACAGCAACGTTACAGATCGCTAGTTTTCATGTATCTATATTATTATTCGCTTTCTCCAGTAAAACGAAGCTTCCTCATTTACACGCTAAAAGAACTTTAAAATAAAAGGAGGTGTTTCTGATAAACGGCATCCTAAATCGCTGAATGGCACTGTCACGTTTAACTTTACATCGCTGGAATTCGCGAGTACACCTGCATCCAAACTCCCAATTTGATGACGGCAATATAAGCTACTTTTCATAGAAGTGCCGTAAACAAAACGAAAAAAAGGTCCGACATACCTTCCTCTGCAAAACAGTCCTCGTTTCTGTTCAGCAATAATATCCAAAGCACCAAAATTAACGTTTTAAAAAGCTCCATATTTAACTGGCCAGGTTTGCGAGTCTCTTGTCATGTCGCTGCCGCTCGCGCCAGACACACAGCAGTGCAGGCACAGAGCCGTCCGAGCAAGTGAAATGTAGCGGTACAAAGGGCCATATTTGGTATCTCGGGGGAGGGTGTTCTCAATCAGATTGACATCATGAAAGTGCAATGAAATAAGAGTTCGAAACGAGGGTATAAGGAGGTCGCCTATCAAATCACACTGAATAAAAAAGCCCAACCAGATGTTGCGCTATTTAAATTGTGGCAGTCTTTGTAGCGGTAACAGTAAAAACCGAGTAAAACCTGAACAAATACATCGAAAACTGAACTGACATTAGTGGTTTTAGTCTGTTGGTTTTGTGGCTCAGAAATGTTTGTTTACCAGCTCCCATTGTGCGACGTGTAATTTAAAGACCAGGTAAGTCTGAATGATGCCGAGTTTTATGATGTCGTTGACTCGTCGGTAATATTTAATGAAAATTACGAAAATTGTGTCTGCGGCGTGTACCCAAAAAGTGACGGTATTTCAATAGAGATAATGGGATTTTAAATCGATCTGAAGAATGTCAGCTGCTCGTTGTTGTCTCATGAGCAGAGGACACAGTTATTAAATTAAATTATGAATCTGAGAGGTTTATAAGGTAACCCCTGCCCCTTTGGTTGTGCTCTAGCTGACCTAAGACGAAAAGGTTGTGCTAAAAGAACAAACGTAATGGTCAAAGTTGATTTCACGTATAGTCCTAGAGTGATTACATACAAATCAGATTGTCAAGCAGACTACGTTTTAACGTTAGCCTAGATACTCCTTGTACAAATGTGTCCATAATATATGACCTTTTATTAGTAAATATGTATGTTATATCAAAGCCCGACCAGCTTATTAATCACAAATGTATCATGCTGGACTTTTGTCCGTGCCAGAAATTATTTTTAACAATACTGAGGTATTATATACATTTTAGTGAAGAGCTTTATGAAATCTAAGCCTATTCCACAAGAAGACAAGCTTTGAAAATCTCCTAAAATGAATTCATTACAACTAATTACTTGGGGGTGGGGGGGAGTAATAGAGTACCACAAACTTCCACCCTCTAAACTGACTTTCAAACTTCAGTGGCCAGCTAGTAAAGTAACAACTCAGCAAATTTTATTTTCCTAAGACAAGCATATCCAGTCATAAAAAAAGGAAAGTGCCTTTTTTTAAGCAGTAGCCCAGTGTTTAAAACACACACACACACACACACAGACATGTATCACCCTATAGCTAAAGGGATGACAGGAGGAGGGAGGGGGGGTTGAAGAGATATTACACATCTGTGCCCTGTAGTGTTAAGCCTACATAAAGCCGACCCCACTGACACCAACACTGCCAAGCTTCCCTCCAATGTGTTGGAAGTTCAGCTCTGCCTGTAATACTTATTACCGCATTACAATTTCATGCTAGGTTAGCCCTGCACCATTTTCTATCTCCGCTGCTCCTTAAATAAAAACTGGAGGAGGAAAAGAAAAGAAGAGGGGAAAAAAAGCACTTGACCTTTTGTTCTGTGGTTATTTTCACCATCATCCAAGTGGAAGAAAAAAAGAGCAGAGGAAGAGGGGGGGGGTAAAGAAGACAGCTAAAGATGCTATTAGTAGGAGCACCCAGTTTTTAATATGACACAGAGGCCTCGTGTTCTTTAATACGTAAGTAATCACTCCACTGTCTCAAGGGAAAAGCGTGCACATACAGACACACACACACACACACACACATACAAAACGGAAAGAGAGGGGACCATTCTCTGTTGTGTTGTAGTGAGTGTGTTAAGACTGTAAAAGGGACTTTAGAGGCAGTGAGTTGAGAGGGTGTTAATGTAGGACACTAAACACACTAACACTTGGTACAATCACTAAAGAGTCTCTTAAGTAGACACTGGGGAGCAGGGTGCTTTTGCACTCTATTTATAAGCAGCCTTTCGTATACCTACACAAAGACCGGTCTATACTGTTAAAGACCTCTCTGTTGCTCATGTTTAGGGCAGTTGATATGTATACCAAAAAAATATGCTTTCAGTAGTTTTAGTAGTTTTTTAAGAGTCTACAGTGCACATTGTCGTGATTGTCGTTGGCATGCTAACGCACGCTGCCATCGGGAGTTCTCTGGAAACTGCAGTAAACCCACAGGGGGTTGACAGTCAACAGCTAATGAGAGACACTGTTGTAATTACCTGCAGTGCCCCAGAGAGAAGACATCTTGAAGGTCATTGCTTGGTGGCACATTGCTAAACAAAGAGAAGTATATCTCCCAGTTGTGTGTGTTTGTGTGTGTACGTGTGTATGTATGTGTACATGCATAACTCCCTCAACTTCATGCAAGAACAGGAAGTTTTCACATGTCACAGGGTTACCGGAATGGTACAATTTTTTTTTTCCATTTTCTTTTCCACCTTTCTCAGGTGTGGCTGTCATCTAAACAGAACTGAGGGAGAGATTTTTATTGAGGTTTATTTTTCTTGTGTGTGTGTGTTTTTTTTTTTTTTAAGTGGGGGAGGGGGAAGAGATAACAAGGTATGCTCTGAATTATTCCAGCTGAAGTAGCCATGTGGCAGTTTGCAGATAAGCAGCTCGACTAAGTAATCAGAAATAATAGCGTGATCCACGCGGACCCATTCCGGGATACACTATCCACCAGAATTCATCTCCTCACACACACGCATGCTCTGTGTCAGCTTGGAGGCAAGGTAATCCCAATGATATTCTGTACCAAAGGGATCTTGCTCCCCTCTGTTCTCACCAGCAACTACGCTATATATCAACACAGATTAGGACCTTTCCTTTCTCAGAAGGGAACAGAATATACAAGCAGAGGTAAGGGCAGTAGGCATGGAGACCATGTAAGAGGTGTGTGTGTTTTGTGAAACATCTTTGTTGTTTCCAGTCTTTTTTTTTTTTCCCCCCAAACACCGCCACTGGCCGGATCCCTTGGCCTTTATCTGCTCTGAATACGCTCAGCACAAGCGATGGAGGATCAGAGCCTCCACAATGCAGCTGACTGTTCGTAATTTATTTAACACCGTTCAGACAAGAAGGCAAATGGAACAATACTGCCCCCCTTCCATTTTAGTTGATATCTATACTCTATCGGTACCAGGAGGAAACATCTTTCTGTAGCAGACTGACTCTGAAACCAAAAAAAATAGCGCAGTGAGCGTGTCAGTACTGGGCGATTTATCAGAAATGTGCACTGACAGTCCAGAGAATGTGGTCTAATTATCTGATATGATGTAAGGTTCCGCTTACTCTGTCTTATGTGTGTTCTGAGGGGGAGGAGGGCGTGGTACAGTAGGATTTGGAAATCTGTGAAGGAATTAAAGGAAAACTGATTTTTTTTTTTTTAATCTTGAAACATATTCTAGAGTAAAGTGGCACAGTTAGACAGTTAGAAAACTACTTCACCTCATCAACTTTCAAAGCAAGCTAGTACTCTCTAAATGGATCCATTAAAGAAAATGTGCGTTTTCTCAAAAGAGTAGCAGAAACTGAGATGAGCAAGAACCAAAAAAAAAAATCAATTGGATAGAATATGAGCGAAGGACAGAGAGAGAAACAGCGCAGTGAGTGAAAAATGTGTTGATTTGTCGGCGTGGCCTGCGTGTCTCCTGAGACACCAACGAGAATTTATCAAGAAAGACAAATTGCCTTGTTGCAGTGGTATTCTCCCTCTCGTAGACTTAAAGAAAAAGAGAGAGAACGAGAAAGAGTCTGTGTGTGTGTGTGTGTGTGTGTGTGTGTGTGTGTGTGTGTGTGTGCACGCACACACGCATGTGAAAGAGAGAGAGACCCTTGATTCAGACTGACAGTGGACAGACTTGGGAGGATAAAAAAACTGTTTGCGAATTTTTGCAAAGTTTGGCAGCAAGTTCTAGATCGACAGAGAGACGCATTGTCATGAGTGGCTCTACTGTGAAATCTCTGTGAAGTCTCATATGTTCCTCAAGGGGAATACATTTAAAATAGATGCAAAAGCATTCCTTCTCACTGGAGCGACAGGTCAAGCAAATTCAATGCAATTAGATGCTCTCTGATCAAAGAGGCCACTGGTTCATACAGATGTTTAGTTAGAAGACACCTGCCACAGGCTGGTACAGCACAAACAGATCAGGAGGACATTTCTAAAATAAGGGGGGGGGGGAATACAAGATGACTTATCCTACAGGGATGTAGGGGCTCAGGAGAGAGAAGACAGGATAGAAAACGAGAAAGACAAAGGTCGAACGACAGAACGAGATGAGAACAGTACTCTCTGGAGGGGATCGACGTAACGCAGCCTTTCCGTAGCTAGAGAGTTGTATAACAGACTGTGGGGATTTTGGATTTTTTTTTTCTTTCTTTCTTTATTTCTTTTTCTTTTTTTTTGTAGAAGCCAACCCTTAAAAATTTTTTTAAAGAACATTATCCCCATCTCAGTAAGTGATGCAGTATAATTCAAAATCTTGCATAGGAGACTCATGTTTGTAAGATTGGTGTTTGGAATGTAACAGTCTGAAATAGTGAAATTCAAATGAATTGACAGCTTTATAAGATAAAGTAAGAAAAATAAGACTACATTTTTGGTGGAGGTAGAATGTCTTTTATTAAGAATATAATTTGAGCGTGAAAGATGTACAGTAATGAATGAGGGCTACGACAAAAATAAAAATCTTAGGTGGTTTGTTGGCCGGTTGCTTGTTTTTCTGTAACTTGTAACCAGAGACCCATGTATGATAAACAGAAGAAGCAATGTGAGGTGAAAGGGCAGAGATGAATCAAAGAGTCTTTCCGTTTTTATTTATGACTGGTCTGTCCACTGCGCACCCTGACAAATTGCTGTCGAAATTGTGTCGTTCAAGATGAAAATGAATACGATGGCCATCAGTGGTGAAATAACTTCTCCTCCGACCACTTTCACACCAATCTTCTGCCCACAGATTGCTGTAGAGTGGTAGCCATGTCATCTTGCTGCTTTTTTTTTTTTTTCTTTTTCCTTTTTCTTTTTTTCTTTTGAAAGACAGCAATATCTTGAGGCATGAAGTCGGTGGTAATATCTTTCTAAAGCATGGTTCTAAGAATATCCCACAGGTATATTACTGTTGATAGCTTACAGTAGATATAGATTAAAGAAGGTATTTGGGTTTCTCAAGGGCAGTCCAAACAAGCTAATCTCGATTTTTTTTCAGACCAATGTTCTTTGACGTGGATCGTCCCTGGCGCTCTCAACGATATTCTACTATGGATCCATAATTCTCAGTTTCGGCGTTCCAGAAAGTTTTTGTCCAATACTACCCTAGTTGGGCTTGTGACTGGGGTTGTGAAGATGTAGGTTTCATGGGGTTTGCCACAAGCTGTGTCAGAAGACAGACTCCAATGGTAAAAGATCGATCCAGCCTTATGTCCCAGCTGTAGCAAGTGCGTCCTTTTTTTTTTTTTTTACCCATAATCCAACGCAGCGAAAGTTTTCAAACTTTTTTTTTTTTTTTTTTGCCACCTCTCAGGATAATGACAGACAGTAAAGAGAGAGGAAAGAAGAGCCATGAATCATCAGTTCTGTCATGCCAAACAAAACGGACAGGTGTCTTAGTTTAATTTATATTGTTTGTGGAATTGGGGGGGGTTGGGGGGGGCATCATCAGTCAATACTTTTCTTTACTTCCCTCTATATGGCAATCAGTTTTACTGGAGAAGAAATGATATTTACATAATTAGTTACACTTGAAGTAATTAAGAAAGCAAATAAACAGGAGTGCTCTATGGACTGACAACATATGTTTGGAGAGGACAGAGCTCTGAGATATGCATATGCCTGAGAAGGTAAGTTAAGCCAAAGGCAGAAGGGAAGGCTAACCGCATGCAAATGGAAAACAGAATATTCATGGTGCTGAAGGAACAGCTTCTCTTCAGGATTTCTCCAGGCATGTGAATGGAAATATTGTTTTCAAACTTTGGTTGAACTTTCTCCTCTCTCTGTCGGCATGAAATATGCAATAGGGTGTGTGAAACTAAAATTGGCACGTACATACACACACACACACACACACACACACACACACACACAAAAATCAGCATCTTATTTCAAACACCTGCCTGGCTGAGAGGAGATGTGTACAGAGAAAGCATTCATTCAAAATTAAATCTGGTATTCAAATCTGTTCTGCTATGTTAAGTGCAGAAAATTGATGGGATTTTTTTTTTCATAATATAAAATGCCAATCAATATACTCAACGTATTCACTCATTCATGCTCTAGTGAACAGCTGTTAGGTGTTCCAGACCTGTGTATGAGTGAAGTTATTGTGCATATCACCAATAAATCATTTACATAACACCTTATTCATATCATTTTCACATGAATTTGAGAAGAATCACAGTGGAGGAGACCCTCAGTTTAAATATGACTTCATAACGATCAGCAAAAGGCTGTACTCGCTGAAGACCTTTTGCTTGAACAGCTTTTTAATTTTAGATTACACTAGTAAAGGGCCATACCACAGTATCCATAAAGAAGCCCTCACCGACGATTCATTTTGACCTGTGCCCAGTGTGTAGGAAATGTTATGGTCTTGTGTGGTCTGTTTGGCCAATAGGCTGGCAGCGTAAGATCCATAACAACTAATGGATAATACACTAGAAGTGGATAAACTGATCTTAGACCAGTTCTTAAGAGTGTTGTCTCTCAGGACTTAACCAACTTCACATACTGCAATTTTAGCAAACCTCAGAAGGCCCTTTGGCTGTCGTGACTTTCTTGTTTTTCGTTCTTTGATTCTCAGACAAAGTAAACACGCCAAAGCGTGAGTGTGACCAAAGCCTTTCTCACGCTGTTGAAACTGCTGGATGTCTCTGAGCTTTTGACACTTTCTTTTTCCTTCCTCTCTCACAACTACACGGAAGACAACAAGGTCACCAAAAACACATTTGTACCCAATTGCCACAGACCTTCAACTACTGGGGTGCACTCTGGGGGACCATTCTCACAATTTTTGTATTTTTCAGATATGAGGAACCGCTGCAGAGCGCCAGAAACAGTGTGTGTTCTGGAGCGGTATCGACAAATCACAGAAGGATCTGTGTGGATCTAGAGATGCCGAGCCGCTGGATTGCTGAAACAGATCAATAGGCAGAGGCACACTCTCAGGCAAAGCCATCCTCTCCCTGTGGGGAAACCAGACATCGGCCCCAAGCCGGTGATAACAGAGACGCAATTTACACCAGAAATACTCTCTTAGGCCCAAATGGTGTGACAAATCAAATTAACCTTCAGTGCAACATTATCAGACTGATGCTGAAGTCACAGAGGCTTATCCGCGGCTGGATCGCCATTTCGCTTTACCCTTTTCTGTCCGTAACAGTCATTAAAAGGGGATGATAATTATTTTGAAGACTTTTCGAGACATTCTCTGTTGGGATATTCAGCTCCATGTTGAGATCACTGACGATATTTGTCAAGCTGATTTTGAGTAGCATCTAAGTGTCAATGCAAAATGGTCAGTGCACTGGGGTCATTTAGAGACAAAGTCAGAACTGGAGGAGCGGGTTGATTTACTTCTATAGGGATTGTATCTGACAAAAAAACAAAAACAAATTCATCCAAAACTTCTAACACCACCGCTCCACCCTTTCAGCAAATATTGCATAAAGTCTCCATTGAGAAAGAACAAAGGCCTCAGATGGACAGAGTAGAAAGCTGAATCAATGGTGTAATCAGATTTGTCACCCTCTCTCTTCCCTCCATAATGGCTCCGTGATGTGATTACAACAGAAGGAGCTGGCGCTTGGCACGGCGGCCAGGCTAGACACAGGAAGCCTCGACATTCTGTGCTCTGTCACATTGGACGAACCCGAAGCCGGAACTTGACAGCTTCCTGTCCGAGGAGACGCACACCCTCAGCGTCTGTATCTGATATAACCGTCGGTCTGTGCTACCCGTGGCATAACTTGTGAAAAACATCACGTCACTTTAATTCTCTTTGTTTTTTCTGTCTCCCTCTCTCTCTCTCTCTCTCGCTCCCTCTCTCTCTCTCTTTCTCTTTCTCTCGGCGTCTTCCTGAAACAGGGAGGGGAAAAAAATACGGCAGCATTACCCTGAATTAGCAGACAACCCATTTAAAATTATAATTTCACGCTAATTCTCTAAATTACTAATCTGGCAATGCTTTTTTGTTATCAGATTTTTGCCTCTTTTTTTTCCTGCACAGAAGGGTCTACGCCATGAGGAAAAACAGCCAAATGAACAGTGCAGTATGGGTTACAGCTGGTAGGTCATATAGAGTGATTGACTTGCCCCACTGGGTCCAGGCTGGTCCATCATTTAGTACACTTCAATGACCCCAACGGTCGTTCAGCTACACTTAATGACCACAGGCTCTGGCCAGTCTAGACGGTCTCAGTGCAGTTTCCAGTAAGCACCGCGAGTTCCCGGACGGTGTGGTCAGCGGGCGGTCAGCGTATTCTCAGTTTGCCTGTCTCTGGCTCACCTGCTACAGACCTCTGCTGAGCTGTATTGTCAGGGTCTATTCATTGTCTGCATATTTGGCAGACAATTAGAGCACAGTGCACTTAGCAAAACCCAAGTTAGTACTGCCAGCCAGCCACTATAATGAGAGACCCAGACAGGTTTTCTCACTGTAAAAGGGTCTGGGTATCTCACACTCGCTCTGTCTCTGTTTCTCTCTCACTCTCCCTCTCTCTCTCTCTCTCTCTCTCTCTCTAACTCTTTCTTTTTCTCTCTCTAATGCACACATACACATTTCTTTCATTATTTCTTTCTTTCTTTCTTTTGTTCTCGTCCACCACCACCTCTCACACACTTTCTCTGTTTCACTCTCTATCTGTTGACCTCTCTGCCTCTCTTAGCGCATCCACCATAACCTTCAATGTCATTTCCTTTCCAGTTTCTCATTTTCTCTCACCCACTACCTCCTCCCCTTTGGCCTTCACTCGCCTCCTCTCACTCTCTCTTTATACCTTCCCTGCCGCCCCCCTCCCCGGGACTGTGTGTTTGGCAGGCAAGTCGGGGTAAATTGGAGGATTGGAAGCTGCCTCTCTTTGAGACATGGCGGTGTTGTTGGCAAACTGGACAGGGGTAAACTGGGAAGGTTGCTTTCCCACTGTGCCAAGTCCCAATGTCAGCTTGGCATGGCATCTAGTCAGTCCAACTGACATCTGCTCAGAAGCTGAGATTTAGCACCAGTGGTCAGCCAATGCCCAGCCTGACCTGTATGGTGGACTAAACCTCATTTATACACACACACACACATGCACCGGCCCCCAGCATGGAAACATGACAGTTCTCAGTTCATTTACCTCACTAAATGTGTTCTTATTTTTCACAAACGGGAATCAAAAAGAACAATGCTCTCTTGCCACACTATTCATGATTTATGAATTTTCACAGAGGCGCACATTGCATATTTCATCAATTCTCTCTCCCACCCACCTATACCTCCCACGTAAGGGCGCTTCTCAGTCTAATAGAAATACATTCACTCACTGAAGGGTGGGGCCAGTGTGAGCGATGAATAAATCATAACTCCAATTCAGCCAGAACCCGATCTTTGTTTAGCCCCCAGTGAGCTGACCTCTGCAGCCAAACACGCATGGAAGAGTACATTTTTACATATTCACCCTCACGAATAAGCGTTCATTCTCATGAAATCATTCGCTTATACAAACACACGAAAAAGCAGCCCCTCAACCCACGCGCTCAACCAATCAACAAGTGTATTCGCATCTCCTCTCAATGCATGACATGCAAGCCCCCCCCCCCCCCACCCCACCCTAAAAGAAACACTCGGACTCTACAATATGAAGGAACAGCATTATTGGAAATTTAGAATCGATCCCTGAGCTCATCAAAAACATTAGTCTCCACCCTTTCATCATGTGATCTTTTGTTTCTCTTCCTCTCTATTTCACTGCACTGTCTGTTTTGCTCCCAACCTTATCCAAGCACAGTAAGAAATCATTTCCATGTCGGGTAAAGAAGACAGGGGAGAGACGGAGAGAGAGAGAGAGAGAGAGCGAGGGAGAGAGAAAGAAAAAAAAGAGAAAGATGAAAAATCTCATTCCTGTGCCATTTTGACTAAACACTCAATAACAGAAATGAGCTTTTACGTGACGACTGTAATGATGGATATACAGCTTTAGGTTGTAGCTCTGTATCCCCCCCCCGCCCCCCGCATGAGTCACAAAGCCCTCCGCTATCAGGTCAACTGCACGGCGGATGGAGTCAGGTACCTCTTACACGGCTGCCGACATGAGATGATGGTTCAAATGTGTCACCAGTCAGGGTGACACCAGACAGGGCGAAGTTATCCACTCACTGACCTTCGCTTAAACACAGTGAAAAGACAGAATGAACCGAGGGTAGAGAGTTGGGTGTTAACTGACACTTCTGTTCTGATATACATACACTCATACAAAGCAGAAATTACACACTCCCTCTCTTCTTTTTTCTCTTTCTCTTATGTACACACACACACACACACACACGTTTCTTCTCTGATTTATGCTCAAACACACCCCTCATTCCCAGATCAGACCAAAGGACTTTTCAGGGATACACATCACCGATGTTTTGCGACGAAGCGAAAGCGAACGTATTAAAGGGAAGTTTTTTTACCGCCGTGGTTCTTGGACTGGGCCCATTGTACCATGTGGTAGTGTGCTGCTCTGTTTGAGGGGTAAATGGTAGTAAAACTCTCTTAACAATCCTGTTTTATCGCTTTCCTGCTGGGTTCATCTCATCTCCAACTCCACGCTCTCACTGCCTTCAACAGCCACAGTAGCAAATACCTCTAAATGAATTAGACCAAACAAGAGAAAGACACAAAGAGAGAGAGAGAGAGGAGAAAGAATTATTCACTCATTCTCTGACTCTCTCAATCCTTTGTTCATTCAATCGTGCTTTTTGCATAGTCATTCGTTTCAGTAACTGAAGCACTAAACGGATGAAAGAATAAACAAGAATTTTTTTTTTGTCTTATGCATTAGTTCTTTGATACAAATCAGAGAGATAAGAGCTAAAAGAAAAAAGATACATTTGATCTGATTGATTTATTCATTCTTTTGTTTATTCCTTTACTTATTCTCCTCCATTTATTCATTCCATTCATTCTTCCCTCATTCACTCACCTGTTTCACTTATCAGCTAAAAATCAAACCTTTACCGTCTGCCAAAGAGCCTCTTAGCCGTACGGAGGAGATACTCAGAGAGGCCATGTGGATATGGCATGCCCATAACCACGGACAGTGAATGGAAGTCATTTCATAAGCTCACATACACCAGCTGGCGCAATGTGAGCTTAAAGGCCCATGTTAATGTAAAGAGCCAATTCCCTCGGTGCTATGGAACAGAGGCGAGACAAAAGCAGACAAAACAACACTAATGGAATGGGGAAGGTGGGAGGAGGGGCAGAGGTGGGGAGGGGAGGGGGAGGGGGAGGGGGGGTGTCTGAGGACACAGTGACAAGCCTGGCCACCCATTCAGCACCCATTTAAATCAGACATAATCTCTCTTGAATATTCAATCTCAGCAGCACGCCATTTTAATTAGAAGCTGGAATCCTGATTCTATTGATGCCAGGCCAGGTGAATTAAAGCTTGACAAATGGCCTTTTTCCCCCAGAAATGTTAATTTGATGTCAAATATGCACAGCAGTCTTACATCTTACACACGTTTGATGTGGGATTTGTCTATGAATGTGTGTGTGTGTATGAATCTGTGCGTGTCCGTTTGCGTTTGTGTGTGTGTGTGTGCGCGCACGTGCGGGCATACGTGCATGCGTGTGTGCACGCACATGTATGTGTGTGAGTGTGTGAGTGTACGTGTGTGAGTTTGTGTGTCTTTTGTGTTCGCACACATACATTCCAGCACAGATATTATTTCCTGGGGAAACATGTGCTCCGCTCCCCATGACTTTCCACAAGGTCAGTGGATGGCGTTTCCATGGCACCTGAGAAGACCCTCACACACAAACATACACACACACACACACACACACACACACACACACATCACCAAGAGGTGACCATTTCAGTCCTGCTTCCTGTAACCCTGCTGCCCTTTCACAGTGAAAAAAAAAAACAGGCTGTTTCTTTTCTCTACCTGCTATTAGAAACACAGATCCATCACTGCACGGTACTTAGCAACACCCCCTATCCCTGCCTGCCAAGCCTGGACTCAAAGTCAGCCCAGTGGCTCAGCCACAGACCCCCAGTAGTGGTCATCTGGACCATCCTCACAGGACTCTTCTTCCCAGCTCTGCCTGAGCTCTGCTGCTTTGCCCACTCCACTGTTAAGGCTAATGGAAGGTACATCCACCGGGGCTTTCCCTATGGAACCAGTCACCACAACCGGATTACACATATTCAATTAGCATCAAGAGTAAGAGGCTATAAATATACTGAGAATAAGTGTCTAGGATTTGTATGTGGGTTTATATGTCATCGTGTGTAGAATCTGTATGTGGGTTTGTGTGTCACTATATGCATGTTTGGTTGATGAGTACATCACGCTTGTATATGCTTTGCATGTCACCTCTGTGTGTGTGTGTGTGTGTGTGTGTGTGAAGCAGAGAGCCTGATGTTAGCACTTGATTTTAAGGCTTCCAAACTGAGTAAAATATAAAAACATGTCTGAGAAAAGTGCAAACCATTCACATGCACTAACACAACTTGTCAGACCACGCTGAATATTCAACACGCACTGCTGTGCGACACTAGTCCTTCCCATCTGCCTCTGCCACCTCTCTCTCTCTCTCTCTCTCTCTCTCTCTATCTCTCTCTCTAACACACACACAAGCACGGGAGGGGGGGGGGTCCCCTTCAAATGCACTGAGCATAAGAGACCCTTTAGCTCATACATGCCAACAAAGCCATTGCATGCAATGATACCAATGAGTGTGCGTGTGATTGTCTCCACAGCTCTCCAGTTTGGCTCTGCAGGCTTTTGCATGTCTAAGGTCGATGGAACCACATTCCGTGTACATTTGGGCCATGTAGGTCGTATATGCATGCGTGCATATGCCCTACATTCACATATCTTCACAGATTAAAGCAATGCAGTCCTCCTGCACTTCTCTGTCATCCCAAAGAGTCAGAGAAAGTGGTGAAGAGACACGGTAACCCAACACTTTTCCCACTCACCAAACCAGTAAACCAGTAAACCCCCTTCCATATGACAGATTGCTGTCACACTACACTAATCGGTCAGATGTAGGTCATCGCTTTCTGTCAACCATCAGCTACTTAACTCTACAAATCACAGAGGATTAATGCACTGAGCCTTCCTATATCAATTGTGCATAATGTGCACAGACACAGCATAGACAGTTGAATAGCTAAATAAACGGTTTTCAGCAGGTAAGCGTTAGTGTAAAATGAATGGATAGTCATTACTAAACGACTTTAAAGAACTGCGGTTTAGCGGTGAAGCAGCGTCACATGCTTCAGGAGATATTATGGTTTTGAAACAATAAAATAATAAAAATCCTAATAGATTTGATGTTATCATATCCCATACTAGTATGAGGTGCTGACACATCATAACAAATAAATTTGCTCATTATTATTAAAACGTAATCTTGAAGATTAAGCCTAGTATCAATTATTGTTGTGGAAATACTCAGAAAGAACAAAAGAAATTCTGAAGGTAAAATTTACGTTAATTGTTTGATTGTAAACATGTTGCTTTTCGTTCAGTTCACTGACCTGTTTTTTTCTAGTAGTCAGTGCTAAAGAGTTCAGATTAGATCCTCAGGCAGATCCGTGACAATCAGCAGAACAAAACTGCAACACGCACTGCTTAGAGAGAGTGCTCCAACAGCTACATTAACAACCACTGCGGTGGAGAAAAATTTGAATTTAATCTTTTCTAGCATATTCTACTGGCTTCTGTGCTTCGCAATGCGTTACACATATAAAATATGGATAAGTGAGATGAGTCTGAATGATTTTATTTGTGTGTTTCATTTGTTTGTTTGTTTTGTTTCTTTGTTTGGTCAGATGGTCAGTGTTTTCAGACAAAATTTTGCTTTTGAGTCACCGTTCTCTTTAAGCGGTGTAGACGTTAACTTTGAGAAAAATAATGACGGTGCATAACTAAAAGAAAGTGCTACGGGCTAAAAGATAGCAACTTTCTTCACAAGTTCAATGTGCTTCGTGAAGTGAATTGTCTTAAATGAACTGAGCGGTTAAGCTTGTGAAAAACTTAAGCTAATTTATCAGTGTGGTCCCACAGGTAACAGTGGAGTTCAGACACACCTGCAGGGAGCTGGGCTGGGGAACAAGGAGGACAAGGACATCCTCACATCTCTACCAGTCAGACAACTCTGGCCCGTCGACGCCGGGGGTGTGGGGGGTGGATTGAGAGGAAAAAGAGGAGAGAGATACTGCCTTCATCTTCAGAGAGTGACTTCAAAGACATTAAGGAGGTAAGCGAGGGATTAATGGCCGTCCCAGACCACAGGCCATGAGTCTCCCAAAACCTCCTGTGAGCGACTGTTCCCTCACACATCACAGTCATGAGGCTCTGCACGGCTAGGAGCTTAAAGTACAGTCTACAGGACAGTGTCCGTCTGTATGAATGTGTGTGTGTGTGTGTGTCTCTGTGTGTGTGTGTGTGGTGTGGTCTATCACAGTATGACACCAGAGAGAGGACTGTCCATACAAGTACCTCCGCAACATCCTCTCAATTTGAGTATTACATCCAACCCCCCCTCTCACACAGCTACCACCATGAACACGCAAAGTGCACATTCATATATGCATGCATTCACACACACACACACAGACACACACACACATTCTCTGTCTCTCTTTCTGTCTCTCTGGCTCTCTCTCTCTCTCTCTCTCTCTCTCTCTCTCTGTTTATCTTTCACTTTCTCGCTTTTACACACTCACACGCGCCTGCAGTTCCTCTCTGCCTCCCACAGTCCACCTCAAGATGACTTAATCACTAATCCTGGGGTTTGTTTTAAATCGCCTCGGTAACTGATGAACAGATTTGCATGGGAGATTAAGAGCAAGTGCGTCTCATTAGCGGCTCATTACCACATCACTCATACACACACACGCACGCGCGCACACACACTCACACACGCTAACACACACGCTTACAAACGCACACAAATACACAGCACAACCAAAGCAGACAAACCAGCAGCAGGAGGGAAAAAAAGGAGGAAGTGTTGAAAAGAAAAGGATCGCGTTCAATAAATAACCATACGCATGAAGAGCCTTGTTATCCTTGGCTGAATCTTTAATGGGAGGGGTTATTTTTTTTCTTTTCCTCTGCTTCTTCCTGACATTGAGCCTCATACAACATCTGCTGCGGTATCTGATGTGTGAAACATGAAAATGATTAGGGGCTGCACAGCCCGAACGAAACGCAAGTAACACCAGGCTTGGCTGAGCATATGACTCTCTGTGTGTGTGTGTGTGTGTGTGTGTGTGTGTCCTGGAAGAACAACACACAGCTAGACCCCACACTGCCTCACACGAACTTCAACATCTGCATCTTCCATATTTCTGAACTAAAACATGCGACGTCGTTATCAGGCAGAATAGAGCCTTTTGTAAGTACAAGACTGTGACATTCATGTGCTCAGTTTCAAAATGGGATTGTATTCAGATCTATAATTATCCTTCAGTGCTGTTCATGTTCAACCATTCTGAACCGCTGTGAAGACATGATCATCAGTGTTTCATTTTACAACCTCCTAAACATTTTTGTTTCTGTGTATATTTGTTTATATTTGGTTGTTTATGGAGAGCTCCAACAGCTATTGTGCTCCTTACGAATGTGTTAATTGTCTTTGTTTTGAGGTTCCCAGATGGTAGCGGTTTGTAATCAAAAGGCCATATCCTCTGCTCTAATTGGCTGATCTTTCATCAGCTGCGTTATGAGTGGGTAGGAAGGGATGTGTTCAATTGGAAACGTTAGTCTCTTAATTGTAACAGTAGCCTGCTTTTTTAAGACTGGCTTTTCAATTACGTTTTCTCTGTTTGAAGCCATCTGTTTCTGTGCCCTTTTTAATGCTCAGGGCATCTGTCAAATCTGTCACGTGAAATCTGTCCAAGCCCCCACTAATTTCAATGAATGGTCTGGGCTGATTGTGACTGTGCCCTCCACTCCACTGTCTTCTTCTCCCAATCCAAAAGAATTACTGCATCGTAACCTTTAGTTCTACGGAGATGGTGTAAATCAACAGAATTGGATTTTATCACCCGAACACTTATCTTTCCCTTTGCGCTCAACTTGTCTGGGCCGCGTGCAAAATTTAGTTCGGTCGACGAAATGGTTAAATATTAAAAAGGAAACGCTAAGGGAACTTCTATCCTGCATTTGCGAGACCCCATTTGTTTCTGTTGTTTCCTCCTCTAATCTCAGCTCGCTCAATCAGAGACGGCACAATAATCTGCCTGAGTATTCTGATTTTAGCTGCAACATCATTAACCCTGCTGGGACTGCATCCTGCCCTACCACTGGCTTAAGACAAATCCCCCGTGGTAATATTAAGCTGGGCAAATGCCCGCTGCAGCGTTGGGGTGGCCGGTGGTTTGGATTCCAGCTGCTAAGTTTAAAACGTACCTGTTTCCCAACACACCTCGCCATAAAAGAGAAAAAAAATGGACTGTATATTCATGTTTGTGGATTGCGTGGTCAGAGCGTCTGGGAGGGTGCAATCACTGAGCGCTCTAAGAGAGTTTATAGAGTTAAGGTCCGGTAAGTTCTGTTGAATACCCGGAGCCAGAATGCAAAAGAAACGGATCTGTCTTTATTGAATCATAACAGAACAAATGTAGGACCCTACTCTAGCCGCTATTCATCATCTCTCATCGACAGGACAGAGAGAGAGAAAGAGAGAGAGAGAGAGAGAAAGAGAGAGAGAGAGAGAGAGAGAGAGAGAGAAAGCTCAGCAGCATGAATTATGGAAAGAGTGCAGTTCGTTCCCAAGGCTCGAAGAATTACTCGCACTTTGCGGCATTTAATCAATGGGTCTTCTTGTATATTTTACAGCTCTCCTCTCTCCCTGCCTTTCTCTCTCTCTCTCTCTCTCTCTCTCTCTCTCTCTCTCCATTTCGCTGTGTGGTCCGTGGTGGTGTTGCGGCGAGAGTCAACGAGCCCCACAGATGAATTCCCATGGGAACCTGCTTCCCAAAGAACTCGCATACTTTTTTTCTCTCTTCCTCAGGCTCCTTCCTTTGAAAAAGAGAGACGTCTTTCACCCAAACTCTATAGAGCTGAGTTTCTAAAACAAGACAAATTTGATGTCATTATAACAAAACAAACAAAAAAAAAAAAGTTTTGTTTTGCTTTGACTTTCTTGCATTCTCGCTTTCTCTTTAGTTTTCTCTTCATTTTTTGGGGGGGGTGGGTGAGGGGGTGGGGTGCGGGTTGTGTTGTTTCTTTTTGTGTTTGCTGTTGAAAGCTCCATCAGCGGGTAGCCTGCCCTCCCCGGTAGATGAAGACATGTCTCAGTCTTTCTTTCGGGAAGGTGAGGGTAAGGCGGCAGTGCCATCCTCCTGGCTGTTAGAGTTGCAGGGATATTTAGGGTTCACCAGAGCAAGGCTGGACTGCGTTTGATGGAAAGACAGGCTCTGCATACCGGCTGGATATGCTCTTTGATTTAACTGTGCATGGTACTAATTAGCCATGCTTCTCCTAACGAAGCAGCTTTATTGGCCCAGTGGGGATTAGTGACTGTAGCTCTCAAATGGTTCCCTCCCATCATCCTTCTTCACAGCGTCTCCCCAGAGAACTGTGTTTGAATGTTGGAATAGAACAGAAATTAGAATGATTATGCACATACACACAGAATACACAAACACACACACACACGCGCACAAACACACACGTATGTTTATACTGGCAAACAGAGACGCGTTTATGAATGTGAAAACAAAAGGTCACTCGTATTCTCAAATCCTGTTTATGATACTTCAATAGTATGCAAAGAATCGCATCGCATTCATACTTAATTGTGTATATACTCTGTAAGCGCAGGAGCGAGCGTTTTATAACATTATAACGGATTTATATAACATTCAAATGTATGACAGCGATATGCATGCACGCACAGTCATAGGAACATAGTATCCGTCAGAACAAAAGTCCCAGCTAATGATGCTGCTTAGATGGGCTGTGGGATTTGGTGTGAGTCTGATCCTCGTGTATCTGTCAGATCCTCTGGTGTCTTTTTTTCCTTCTTTACAATATTTATTTATCTTTGTGGTGGCGTTGAGCTGCCAAGCCTCTAATCCCAGTCCAAAACTGACAGAAATGGAACAGTTGTGCTTTGTGATCTCTCTCTCTTTCTCTCTCTCTCTCTCTCGCTACCTCTCCACTCCTCATCCATCCAGACCTGCAAATAGTGATTATTTCATACTGACATGTTTTTTTTTTGCCGTACTTTGTCTGTTTTAAGACTCCGAGACAAACGGGAAATGGATAGAACGAGACAGGGTGAGAAAGAGAGCACGGGGTAGGGAGGGAAACAGCAAAAAACAGAGCACCGCTGGATTTATGAGTAATCAAATGGATGTAGAACAATATTTAATCAAAACACTGCTGTAGGCAAAACGTATAGTACTGGGCCTTATTATTCTTCTTTGCTTGGGATTACCTGCGTATGCATGTCTGCTTGGCTTCTGCTAAATGGGATTAGCGCTAAAACAACTCTGTGTGCAACAAATGTTAAAAACATTATAAAAATAGGGGACATACATAGGCAGCGCATTCGTTACCGTGTAGTCTATTAAAGAAAAAGTCCAATATTCTGACATTCCAGAGCTTTCAATACTCCATTACAAGTACAGTAAACGATTCACTACTCGTCAAGTCATTACTAATACACTAATTTATTTCCCCATGACGTTTCCATACGGGCTACGTCAGTGTAAAATCCAGCGAATGAGCCGCTCTCATTCACGTGCAGTTTAGTCCAAAACGCAGGCCCAATTTGTCCGAGGGGCAGGATTAGCTGTCGGACGATTTTCAACGCAAGGCACTACATGCTACATCGCACCCTCTGTTCCAGCCGTTACACTCGTGGAGAAGGATTACAGTTAATCTGACAGGCAACAATGGAAACATAACTGAGGCTGAGAAGGCTAAAAAAGAGAGGAGGAGGGCAATAAGGACAGTCTTCCAAACTACAGCTTGATTCACGCTCTGTGGGCTCCCCGGGCTTACTGAAAGGCTAACGCAGTAGTTCACCGGCTAACGAGCGCAGTTGAACCATAGGGCAAGTCTTGTTGAGGTAGGAAAGCACAGGTAATTGTCTCTGGGGGGAAAAAAAGTGTGTGTATGTGTGTGTATGTGTGACAGAGGGAGAGGGGGAGAGAGAGAGAGAGAGGAAGAGAGAGAGAGAGAGAGAGAGAGAGAGAGGGAGGGGGGGGTGGGTACTCTGAGAACAGTACACGCAGAAGCAAGGCGTGTTGACTGAATTTGGAATCCACTAAAGACAAGAAGTCGGGACGTGCACAAAACAGCAAGACACTGCAGTGCATGTTTCTGTGCATAGTCCACTCCAATCCCGTCACAATCTGGTCATTCTAAATATCAAACCTGGGTAATGAGGCTTAGGTAAGGTATCACTACACACAGAGCTGAGCGGGCAAAAGGGGTTTGTGTCGCCCGTAAGCCTCTCTAGGTTTTTGATTTTAATCCCTCCTACAGCTGTGGGGCTGAATAAGCAAGAAGCTGTTTTCAGGGGGGTTATGAAACGCACTTTAGCTGAAAGGGATCTGACGGCGGGAGAAAAGAAAGGGGGGGGGGAAGATAACTGCTTAAGCCCTCTCTGAGGGAGATGTATTCCACTTTAATAAATAGAGGCCATTTTGGCTACGCTTCGGCATCAGCTTAGTCAGTTTCTCTCTTTGTCTTCCGCCTCCCTTGACTTCTCCATGAACCCATCTGCATCCTTTCACTGTCTGTTGAGACAGCTTTTGAGTCTGAAAAGAAGCCTGAAGAGTAATTGAGGATATGTACTTTTTTTCTTTTTTTTTTTTTGTCTTTTTACACTGTCTCGGCTCTTTCTCTCCCTAGTTCCCCTTACTTCCTATTCTCAGTATTTTGTCTTTCCTCCACTTGTCTTCTTCTTCTTCTTTTTCTTCTTCTTCTTATTGTTGTTGTTATCTCTCACCAATTCCACAGATGTTCTCTCCTCCCAGTTGTCATGGAAGCTTCAGGCACTTTGGGTAAACACAGGAGGATTTGTGTCTAAATATGTATATTTGTTGGGATCAGGCAATCATGGAAATTTTGGCCTTCTTAAACATAGTAAAACAGAAGCACAAACACTTCCGAACAAAAATAGCTTTATTTCAGCTCCATTAAAAACATACATTTTATCTAATTCTTCCCAAAACCAAATACATTTACGTGTAATATATTCAGGTAATTGAAATACAGACATATTTTTTTGAGCACCTACAAAGTACTTCATTGTATTTGGTGTCCTTGCTCGGAGAGTGACAAAAACCCGGAGCTTTTCCACTCCAGTTCTGCGTAAGACAAAAATGAAAAGGACAGCTCTGTCATCTCAGTGAAGGTCTAGACGAGAGAGAAGAGAGGTAAGCTAAGAGGTGGGAGGAAAACAGACACTTTGTCTGTGACCTGCCTCTCTGACAGAGCTCATTATTTGTAAGACTCACTTTTAATGAATCAATGCGGTTCAGATGTGTTAACTGAAAACTGATAGCCGCTGATGACGGGGCCCGTGGAGCTGAAGGAAAGGAGCTGTCCGTGGTGCTGAACTTGAATTCTGATCCTGCGCGCTGTCCGTGGTGCTGAAATCCCCAGCGGCCTTCAAATCTCTATTTAACTGCTTATGCTCATTTCTCACAGGAGCCACAGTGACATTATCATTCTTTTTCACCTTTAAGAACTCTAATAAGATCACTAATATCACTTTCTCCTATTGATCAATGACTCTCCCATCAGCCGAAAACAATAAAGGAGTGATGAATAAATAAACAAGGTAAAATCCCTTTTGTTTGAGGACACAGGGCTTAACTTCAGTCGGAGGCAGCACAGTGGAGTGGTATGGGTGGAAATTAGCCGTCTCTAATGCTGGCTCAGCTCTTAAGCCGCTCATTCCTCAGCCTTTGTTACCTTGGTGTTGTGCTCTCTCTCTCTCTCTCTCTCTCTCTCTCTCCCTCTCACAGCCGTCTTGCCTCTGGAGAGAAGGCAGGGGCAGGGCATGGCCGCGGGTTTGAGGTGAGGATGGGAAAAAGGCATCCTTGGATATTCCTCTACAGCCTAATTTGATAGCGGTTCGACCCGTGAAAGTGGAGAAGAAGGTTAATCTAGAGAGCTTCGGTTTTTCAGGAGCTTAGCTCTGCCATGCACACGCACGTGCACACACACACATGCACACACACACAGATGCACGCAAAAGTACGCGTTCACACCTCTTCTAATGTAAGCCAGCATTGCACTCTGCTTTCAAAAACAGCTTCAAAGCACAGAGCGAGAGAGAAGCACAGGACAAGAGAGGATTTGCATGGAAAGAAGCGGACACGTAAAAAAAAAAGAGAGGAGAGCGAATCCCCGGTGACTTTTTTTCCGCCTTTCTTCTCTTTCATTCTTTTTTCTTTTTCTCTCCATTGAGAGGCAGTGGCAGCAGCGCCTGGAGAACATGGCCAAGAGATAGAGGAGTCCGTAGAGACTACACCTCCATTCCATAACAACCTCCACTTCTGAGGAGGGGGGGAGTGTGTACTCCAGAGCAAATGAAAAGCTCCACCTCAGATCCTCCAATCGAGTCTCCTTCAATGTTCCTCCTAATGAGGATGAGGAGGCACAGGGCAAAGCAAAGTCTGTATCAGATGATGTGGACCGAGAGCAATGAGGAGAGATAAAGGAGAAAGGATTGAGAGAGAAGCAACTGATGATGAGAGCAGATGAGAACGTGGTTCGCTATGTTGTGCATAACAATGTTGAGAGAGAGAGAGAGAGAGAGAGAGAGAGAGAAAGAGAGAGAGAAAGAGCACAGAAGGAGTATAGAGAGACAGAAAAAGAACAAAGGGGGAGAATTTTGAGTTTTATCAAAATAATCAAGACTCCACATTCTCCTCATTCTACCCAGAACAAGTACTCCCCATAAACTCAAAAAAAAAGAAGAAAAAAAAAACAAACTCAACTCACAACATGACATTTAAAAAGTATGACTCCCTGAGAGGGAAAAAGAAGTGTTAGTAAGAAAAGGCAGATGGAGGAAAGGGAGTGGAAGAAGACGTATTCTTATCTCAGTCAGTCTGTCCTGTCACTGGGACTGTTTTAGTAATGGCTCCTTCGATACAATTCTCCCACAGTCAGTGTGGCAGAGTGCTGTGTGTTTACGTGTGTGTGTGTGTGCGTGTGTGCGTGCGCGTCCGTGTCAGCGCATGCCTGTGTGCATGCGGACGCACTCACGGCAACCACTGTATTGCTAACAACAGACTCCCTGCTGATTCTGCAGCTCACCCTGGCTAATTGAAGTGAATGAAGTAGAGGATGGCTTGTTTTAGCATGACACCCACTGCCACAATTACTGCTGTCAACAGGCATTAGGCCCAGCATGAACCCCCTGCAGTCTGTCAGCGCGTAACGTCCCAAACCGTTTCCCTGTCAAAAATGACACCTGCACTCTCTTCCCTCTCTCCAACCTCAACCTGCACTCATCTGTCTACCCAACCTAACCTAACGCTGTGCCGAGACACGGAAAATCTGATTGCCTCGGAAAAATCAATTAGCCGCATGTGAACGGTCACGTGGCTAGCTTACAAGTGTCTGGAGCTCTGACATCTGTCTTACGCTGTTTACCTGTAGAGCACGCTCGCGACACAAAGCCATTTTCTGCAGAGGAGGCTTTAGCTCAAATAAAAGACTTGCAGCGTTTGCGCTTTTGCCTGTAATGACTCCTCTCCAAAAAAGCTAACGGAGACACGCTAACAAAACACTCACATCTGCTTACATACACTGCACGCCATGTTCTCTGTGTGTCTCTCCAGGAGATGAGGTCAGGAGCACTTGACCCTTTGTGGCTGGATGTTGTCACACTACAGAGATAAAGAGAATGAGATAAGCTGTTTTGCTGGCTGTGTCTACTCCGTTCCTACTATCCGGGCTCGATGATGTCTTGGGAGAGGAACCAGTTCGCCTGTAATGAAAACCACACGGTGGGAGATGATTTTATTTTATTCTGTACTGGTTAGGTGAGCCATCGCGCTGCTGTTTTATGGGTCCATGGCTCATTGGTCCGTAAATGATCCTAGCATACAATCGAATACTTTGCAAACGCAATGCAGCAAAAAAAAAAAAAAAGGTCGAAAATTATTATTTTTTATTTTTTATCATGTTCTGTTTACATTGTCTGGGAATGTGTGATGTCTCATATAATTTCTACCAACATCGAGATCTCTATAGCAACATTTACTGTCCTAACAAATTTTTGATTCAGATGCTTCCAAAATAATAATAAAAAAACTGCCAGAAGGCTAGCTAACGCGTTTCCGTGTTTCCAGAAAACAACAGAGGAACTGAGGAACTGAGGAACTGAGGAACTGAGGTTTGACTGGGTTTCTGTAACCGTACTGCTGCTGCGACAGAATACCTTACATCTTAAAAAAAAAAAAAAAAAGAACTCTCCTTTGGACCAATTATGTGTCAGATGATGAACTTGTTGTGACACATGACAATGCAGACTGTAGTCTCACTCAAACGACATAGGGGCTTAGTCATAGAGCATCACTGTCACAGACGCTGAGGAAAACTGTTTTTGTGATTCATGTTGTGTGACAGTGTTTGAGAGGTACCACAGCTCATGTGTAATTGACACAAAAAAGGGATTTAAGGAATGACTGGACTCATGTAGAGACATTAAACCAAGACACATTCCGTTCAGGCTTTCACTGTTGCTGTATTTAGGTATTTATTTAGCTTCTATTTCATTATTTGTATCTGTAGTGAATACGTGCAAAGACAGGCATTGGGTCAAACACAAAGACAAACAGAAAACAGCAGCAGCGACATGCTTATGTATCACACTTGATTAACAAAGCATGACTTTGAGTGATCAGCAGCATGGGTTGAATTAAGGAGTAGTCAGGGAGAAATAAAGAGAAGGGTGATACATTATCCAGTCGTTTTAAATACATACACATCATGCTCGTGTGTGTGTGTGTGTGTGTGTGTGTCTGTGTGTGTGTGTGCACGCAAGTCTGACAATCTATAAGAACGGGAGTGTTTCTGGCTCTGCATTGTGACGTAAGGCTTAAGTAAGATATCATGGGTGATTCTGCGCGTGGTATGTGTCTGTCACCATTCTAGTGACGTGTAATCATAGAGGAACTTATGAAATAATTCCAGTTCACTTAGATACAAAAACGATCAGACACTACAAGAGAATTTCAGAGTCTAGCATCAGCATCCAGCGGACAACGACAAAAAGATCTTTAAAAAAAAATGGAATTAGCCGTAATAATTTGGGCCCAGATGAATGTGTGAATGATGTTTGATGAGGCTTAATGCTGAACCTGCTGACATGGCTGATGTGGGGACCTGATGCTGTGTGGTTTCCGCTGACAGGTGCTTGCGGTGATAACCGGCTGCACTAGCAGGGCCCACAGAGGGGCTATTTCAGGCAACTCCAGATTGAATTAAAGCCGGATTAATCAGATGAGGAACTGTGTCACTCTCCTCGGCAACACTAAATCCAAAATCAAATTACTTGGCCCCCTTTATTTTTTTAACCCCCTCCCCCACGCCCCTCCCCCCGCCCACCTTTGAGACTAGGCTATTTTATTCAATATCATCTCAATGGAGGAAAAGCTAGGTTGTGATAATCTCATTGGAAAATGAGAGAGAGAGAGAGAGAGAGAGAGAGAGAGATGAGGAAAAAAAGCTACTGAACATAATCTCAGTGTTTCAACTGGAGTTTAAGTGAGGTTGCAAAATATTAGTCGATCCAAATCAGCTGGTGTATAGTAATCTTCCTTAATCTGAAATCCTGACTAAACCTGTCAATGAGAATTCAGCCACTGTATTCTCCATATGCACTATCCTCAGATCACATCTTTGTTTGTGTGTGTGTGTGTGTGTGTGTGTGTATTTGTTTATGTGGGTGTGTGTAAGTTGATGTGCATACTAAAATGATGCTAACGAGTAAGTCGCCCATCGCATTATTAGACATTAAATCTGTTTGTGACATGTATGTGTGTATGTGTGTGTGAACAGGTGCAAACAAGGTCTTGCTTTGTCCCTCTCTCTCCACGTCACTGAGATGAGAGAGGCAGGGAGAGCAAGAGAGAGACGTATATGGTCCTGATAGTCCGCGCACACAACCCAGGGATCGGATGCTGCCGTCTCTCTTTATCATCATCTAGAGGAGTCCAACACAATTTCTTCTTCTCCTGGCAAGAAACAGAACCACCAATCTGACATTCCTATTCACCCATACAGACACACTGTTTCAGTACAACCACTGTGTGTGTGTGTGTGTGTGTGTGTGTGTGTGTGTGTGCACGTGTGTGTGTGTGTGTGCGTGCATGCATGTGTGTGCACATGCACATGCGTGCATGCATTTGCATTTGTACTTGCGGGGGGGGGCAGGCATGGTCTAATAAAGTGCATGAAGGTAAGTGTGTCTATGACGCAATCTTGATGTCCATCTGTCCTCCAGAGTCCGTGTGAGTCTCACCTGATGCTTAAATCTCACACACCAGTGGGAACCAGGGTCAGGGCCAGGGTCAAGACACGGATGTATCAGGATGTGAGTGTGTTGGGAGCAGCATATGGGGGAGCAGAATGGAGCGGATATGGAGAGGCACAGAGGGAGAGTGAAATAGCAATGCTGCTAGCTCCCGTTAGCCAAAGGCTGTGCATCATCTACACACATGCTCTGCGCTGTATCTGAAAGCACAAACACACTCTTCTCATCTCCTGTGGTTCAGATCTCATGAAACAGAGAGACAGAAAGACAGAGATAGAGGGGAGAAAAAAAACAACAGAGATGTTTCTGACAGCACCTGCCAGCATCCCCTTCTCACTCTGTCAGAGATGAGAGTAAAAAAAAACGGAAAAAATGAAGAAGAAGAAGAGGGAGAAGAAGAAGAAGAGGAAGAAGGAGAAGAAGAAGAAGAAGAGGAAGAGGAAAAAAAATAAAAGAAGAAGAGGAAGAAGATGAAGAAGAAGAAGAAGAAAAGGAGCTTACCCTCAACCTTCATACGTCTGATGTTGGACTTCTTCCAGAGGGTGCAACAGAGGGAAAAAAAACACACATACACACAGTTTTTCAAAAGAGTGAACTGTTCCTCACCTACGTCCTCTCCTCCGTCAGCCTCCCACACTCCTCTCATGTGTTCACTGACACACTAACCTTACTCTCGCTCTCCGGGGGGTGCAATGATGGGGTCAGCTGGAGCGCCTGTCCATGACACCCCCACGTCTGAGTGCTTTGATATCTCGGGGCATTCGCTCTGTTTTCTTACGACTTACGCCTGTTTGTATCAAACTTCATTTCCATGGATTACATCGAAATATTGTGGCGTATCAGATAGAGACATCCATGACTATCATCAAACTGAACGTGTCACGTGCAGGCACAAACACAGCACACACACAGTTCTCAACAGTGACAACAAAGACTTAGGCAGAGAGAAAGTCAGAGAAAAGTGAATCATAAAAAGATAATGCAAGGAACAAGGGAGGGAAAGAGAGAGAGAGAGAGAGAGAGAGGACAAGGGAGGATTTGCATGGAAAGAACCAAGAACCAACAACAAAAAAAAAAAATACTAAGAAACAGGAGGCCACTGTGAGGCCACTTTATAATTAGCTGACAAAACTGACAAGCAATCGCAGAACAAGGGACCGGAGCATTAGATTAAACTACCTTCCTGTATTTAACACTGGGCTTTGCATGCTTGAATGAATGGGAGGTTTTTTTGATTTTTTTTTTTTACCTCTCAGTGTCTCAACACCGCACAATGCCTCCACACCTCCATCCTTTCCCCATGACCCTCTCCTCCCTCCTCCCCACGAGCGTCTGACGGCCGCTCTAATTGGTAATTATTCCGACGCTCCCCTCGTGGGAGAGCAAGGCTAATGAAACTCTCTTAGTGTCAGCTCTGTTCACCCATGCAGTTCTCTTCATCACTCCTTCCCCTGTGTGCTGCTGCTGTGGGGCTGAGAGATGGTTTGGGGCGAGGGGGGGGGTGGGGGTGCTGTCCGTGGTGCTGAACGGGCTGCTGACCTGTTGATGGTTTATTTCACTTGCAACATCCACATGCATAGACTGTGTGCATGTGTGTGTGTACGTGTGTGTGTGTGTGTGTGTGTGTGTGCATGTGCATGTGCATGTGTTTAAGTGAAGGACAACGGACTATAATCGTACAAACACGCGCCACATCACACAACAATAACGTAACCTAACGACGCAAGAATGGTGCCCCTGTTTACCCTTTTGTCCCAGCGAAAATGAGGCAATGATTCAAAGTAACACACCAAAACACATCCACACCCACACACATACTTACATACTCTTACATAAGACTACACTGTAACCTGGGCACATATGAGGTAAACACACAGATGTGTGTGAGGCCATGTGACTGTTGACTGGGAGCGTTCACACTGGAGCTCGGAACCAAGCTGGAGCATCTGGCTAGAGAACTGCATTTTAACATAATGGAGTAGGTAACAGATGTGTGTATGTGTGTGTGTGTGTCTGTGTGTGTGTTACTTGCACTGTCATGCATGTTCTGGCCTTTAGAATGTCTACACAATCTCACTCACACACACATGCTTGACCTCATTACCAAACCCAGACTCGTGTATGAAAGACCCTGTCTGACCTAACTCAAACCTCCAGCCCCCTAACTCAACCCCCCCCCCCCCCACACCCCACCCCACCCCCCCTTCAAATGTCTTTAATGGGCACGGCTGTGGTTGCCTAAAATATTTTCATTGGAGATTTCAAGCTAAATGAGATTATTTCTCATCCTTCCTTTCCTCTCCCTCTACCCCCTTTCCTCTCTTCCTCCATGTCCTCCCACACCTCCCCTCATTCCCAAAAGAGTCTGAAGGGATTTTAGGGTTCAGAAAAAGGCCAGACAGAGAAAGTTTCCGACATTCTTTTCCTCCTCAACTCAGTTTGGAGAAAGTTCACTTTGAGCTCATCAACTGAAGGTAAGCTGAAGATAAAAGCTGCATGTTAAAAAAAATAAATTAAAAAAAAATTGTGAACAAATCAGTGACAGACCAAAAAAAAAAAACAAACAAACCGAACAGACAGCTCAAATTGCACTAGCCAAAACAAACAGCAGGTAAAAGATGAAAAAAAGGAGTATGAAGACTCTCTCCCGTGTGTCATCTTCAAATAGATATGTTTCATTCATTTTCAAGGCAACTGAAAAAAGGAGCATGTTCTTGTGGAACATTCAAGATGTAAATTGGATAAGATTCAGTAACCACAGCAACACGGTCATATCCGCAACAACATCAAAGTTTGAATGATGCCAGGGCAACATTACTACTTTGACGTCTCACCCACCCCAAGACCCCCCCCCCCCTTCTCTCTCTCTCTCTCTCTCTCTCTCTCTCTCTCTCTCTCTCCGAGACAGAGGAGACAAAAGAATACAGCATGGCTGACTGCAAGGCGTGGATTACATTTTGTTCAGAGCTGAATTCATTTGTGTCTTCAGCAGTGCTAATGCGATTATAGGAAGGTGGGGATGTGTCTTTTTTTTCTTTTCTTTTCTTTTCTTTTTTTTCGGTCAGTAACATTTACTCAGCAAACCCTTTGAGATGCAGGTCAGAGAGACACAACTCAGGCTTTTCATGATGTGATAGCTACTTATTCACTGCTTCATTTACAGAGGTGAAAAAGGGGGAAAGGAAATGACATGATTTTTCTATTTCATAATAAGAGTATTTTAACATCATGATTTCCAAGAGAGAGAGAGAGAGAGAGAGAGAGAAATACCTTGGTAACACAGTCAATCTGTTGTACATGTTTAGCATGTAAATGGATGTGCTAATAAACTAGGAGAAATGAGAAAGAAGCAAAGAATTAGCTTTAGTTAAGAGAGCCTGCCCCCCCCCCCTCTCTCCTCTCTCTCTCTCAAACAGTAAAATCAAGATTTTTTCACTGATTTCAAATTCTCTAAAACCACAATTAATTTGGAGTGTTTCGCAAATTAGTGGAACTGTGACGACGCCCTTTGTTCTGTTTTTAATTATTTTTTGCGGCTTTGATTCTGACTCAAACAGCCTAGTTCATTATTGACTCATTTATTTTTCTTTTCTTTTGTTTACTTTATTTTCTCGGATTTCCATTTGATGCTGTACAATTTCATCTACGTGCCCTTGCCAATTCCGTTGCTCAGCCTTATAAGAGAGAAAACCCTTTCTAATGCGATGAAGCTCTCTGAAGTGCGTGCCATGCATCAGAGCAAGTCCCGAAACGCTAATGTCCGTATATTCCTCTCTTAGGTAAATGACAGACATGCTGAGGTCGACATATACAATATTAACAAGAGTTTACAACCGCTCCCGGGGGATTTGGGGTTTATTGTTGCTCGCGGCAACCAGTTTGATATCTGTCCACGTTCCTCCTCTCTCCCTCGTGATTCGGGTAGTCGCCAGGGGGACTGATGCAACGTGTGAATCAATGAAGTCTTCTCTGAGACCAAGCAGTCATTTAGCGACCACAGTTTTCAGACCGATGCTTTTAGTTAGGCTTATACTGGAGGAGTGGCATGCCCAGGCTATTAAAAACTCATACATCACTGCACAATCGAGGGGGGGGGAATAGAAAATCATGGTGTTTTAAAGCTTTCAGAGTGATACACTGCACGCGAGACTCAATTTAATTGACTCTCAGCTTATGGATTTACAGACGTTTACGCCAAGTCCGTCTCAGGAACCATCTATGCACGTCCGGCATCGGAACGCTGAATGTGAATTTTAACGATATGCACGCGAGTTCGACACATAGCCCGTAATAACGCTTGACTCGCCCCAAAATTGGACATTTCAGTGGCCCTAAATGAAGTGACCATGTAACTAGAAGGTTCATTGTTAACAAGCGTTGTCCCTTTCAAGAGAAAAACAGATAGGACGAGGATTGCGGCAGCATATTTGGTGAGAAAAAGTGTAGGGTTTAGGGTTCGGCTGTACTGACCCACCTGGGAGAACTGGGTGACTATGAATTAAATCATCAAGCTGAGTTTCCCACCCTCTTTCCCCCACATCGTGAATATACTGAAAACAGACATATAGATTTTTGTTTGTTTTTTTTTACATCATTGAAAAGCACGCCAACATCTCTTTTCCCACTCCTACTCCAACCTGCCTCTGATTTTTCTTTCCCTCCTTACTGTCAAAGTCGACATGATTCATAAAAATGACAGAGAAGGTGCTGTAAAAAGAGTTGTTTGTGCTAATGACCATAACTCTTAGCCGGAGGGGAAACAATAGCTCCAAGGCAAGGCTATTCTTTATCATAGTCATAGACAAACCTTTGCCATTCTTTCTGGAAGCAGGACTGTGAAAAGTGAGCCATTTACCGCGGCTCACTCTTCCCTTTTATTCTATGCGGGATGATTATACCGTTTGTGATGCCTGGAGGAAAACACGTTGCTAGCTGATCAAGTGAATGACAGCTGACAAGAGGCCCTGGTGAATAACTCTCCATCATTATGGAAATTCCTGTGAAGAACAAGCCTCTGTGCCAGGCATATATGCGTCAGTTTAACCCTTCTCTGGTGCAAGGGTGTCATGAGTGACCACGTCTGCGTCACAAGAGCGTTTGGTGTCAGCAGTGGGATATTCTGAATGCCCTCCCACGGAATGGTTCCAGGCCCCGTTGCCCAGTGAAAGAATGGCTTTACACATATGGGCAAACACACACACACACACACACACACACCCCTAAACTTGGCATTTGCGTTGGTGGTCTCAGGGCTAAGTGACACTCGGCAGCAGCAGACAGGTTAAAAAAGAAAAAAAACGCAGTGGATATCTAAACAGATTCAGCCGATGTTGACAGTATTGAAATGAAGCAGGCGGATGAGGAGACTGGCATTAAACGGCCATGATGCCGTCGCTCATGTGTGAACACATGCTAATGTCATTCATCGTACCTGGCCATCTCCACACAGCAGGATGTCCCACTGCTCCCTCTCCTCCTCCCCTCCTCATGAATATTTCATGAGAGGAACTAGAAAAATCACATCTTTAGAATCACAGATTAATACACAGGGGACACACAGGCTGGGGAGAACGAAAGAAGGAGGGATGGAGATTGGTACTTCTTCTCCATAACATACATTTATGTGAGTGGGTTTTTTTTTTTTTTTTCTTTTCTGTTTTTTTTTTTTTTTTTGCTGAAAATGTTTTGTTCCAGCACGCTCAACAAGAAGGACAAAGTAATGTTCCCATTTGTATGGTAAGAGACCAGGCCATAAAATAAACAAGGAATTCATTTTAGGATGCTAATTCGCAAAACAGCGGTTTCAGTGGTGGCAAGCAGCACATTTCGCCTTGCTTTCTAAGTGATCTTAGGACCAAATATAAATAAATATCTGATCGGATCTGATCTGATCTGATCTGATCTGATGTGGTGTGATCTAATCTGATCTGCCGCAATGCATCAGCTCTGTGGCACACTTCCTACGGCATGTCGCGGCGTTCCGCTATGTCACTGGGTCACATCTGAAGGAAGGCGCTAGCAAGGCGCTAATTAGTGTGAGTGGACAAGCAAGCAGGCTAATTCAAGGTCAATGCGATAGGGTGAAGAAGCAGAAGATACTCTGCATCATTTACACACACACACACACACATACACCCTCCACTCACATCCTCGTAAATAAATAATGGGCAGAAAAGGGCTGGCGTGACAAGGCGAGAAACAAGACACAATTTTTTAAGTCATTCATTAAAAAGAGGGCGGAAGACATTCCATGACAGCTGGATGTTTCATATTTGAGCACTCAGCCTTCCCTCAATGTCAGTTAAAGAGAAACCACTCACGTACACACACACACACACACATTCACATGCACAGGTGTGGCCTTAATCTGAGAGAAATGTGGGCAAATAGCATATTTAATTTTGGAATGCCTATCAGTGTTCCATTATAATGACAAGCTAATTCAAAAAGCTTTCTATTTTTTTCTTTTAACCTTTTACCACATCATTTGGCCCAGTCACTTAGTGTTCAGTGCAGTGATTCAGAGGTAAACAAACCCACTAATCTCCATCAGACTCATTTCTGTTCATGACTTTGGCAGGCAAAATTATACAACGCGACTGCTCGGAACAAAAGCCATTTCATGTATTCAATGAAAACTGGCTTCTATATAAAATGATTCCTACCTTGATATGACTGTGCGTGAATGTTTGTGTGTGTGTATGTGCGTGTGTGTGTGTGTGTGTGTGTGTGTGTGTGTGTGTGTGTATGTGTGTGTCTGTCTGTCTGTGTGCGTGCATGTACTTGTGTGTGTGTGTGTGTGTGTGTGTGTGAGAGAGAGAGAGAGAGAGTGAGAGAGAGACACAAAGGGAAAGAGAGCTAAAAAGCTGATTTGAGTGTCTGAGAGATAACACCAAACTACAGTTTACCGTGAATCTCCAGCCCTGTCAGTAATCTCTGATCCTTTCTGCAGGCATCTTTCCACGATAAATCTGTGCGTTAAAGCCAGCACAAGACTCCCTGATAACCCACACAAAAATTGCAGAATAAAACCCAAACCAACTCACAACTACAGGAAGAATGATTGTTTATCAACATTTACCTTTTGTAGGAATCATAGTTAATGTAAGGTAAATACTGCTAGCATGTTTAGTAGAATGTTCCAGATCAGGGTTTTTACTGGGAATGCTCATGGAGGGAACTATCTCTCCTGCCATGCAATTCCTCGTGTCCTGATCCCATATTCCCTCTCTGAGGTATTACACACATAGACACATACGCACAAACACACACTTGCACACACAGTCTCACACACACAATCACTGGATATAATGCACAGATTTCCCAAAATGGAAAAGGGCTTTATTCTGATGTGGCCTATATAAAGATATGCTCACCCCTCCACACTCTCTCTCTCTCTCTCTCTCTCTCTCTCGCTCGCTCTCTCCCACACACACACACACACGGTCTCATATTTTTAGCTACCTCATTCCTCTTAATTTATTCTGTTTATTTTCAATAAATTTTTATAAACTGGTGGTAAGTACAGTTAAGCCTAAAATTATTCATACGCATGCCAGATTTGGATTTATAGTGAATTTTTATTTGACCAATAGGTTTCATCTGGCTGGAAAGGATATAAACAAGTGACAAAAGACAGTCAGACGTTGTGGCAGAGATGTTAATGATCAATTTTAGTTTTTTTTTTTTTTTTTTTTTACATTTTAACTAAAAATGTTGTGTCCAAAATTATTCATACCCCTTGGCATTATCCCAAATTTTTTGAGAAAATGCAAGCTCCTACCCCCACCCTTTGAGATTTTTCACCGCATGGAACTCCTTGTACTTTTAGATTATGCTTTAGTGAGGTCCTCACTAAGCTCTTTGGTTTTAGCCATGACTTGCCATTGACTAGTAACTTACTAGAGAACTACTGCATGAGCTGTTTTCAATTTATAGCTGATTAGAATGCTCTAGATCATGGTAGAAATTACCAGGACCATCCAGAATGGTATAGAAGCTTGCATTTTCTCAAAGATTTGTGACAATTCTGAGGGGTATGAATAATTTTGGGTGTGGCATTTTCAGTTAAAATGTAAAAAACCTATAGAAATAGTTAAAATTGATCATTAACATCTCTATGTGCCTGCAGGTTTTTGGTGTTTTAGGGTAGCTTTGTAGATGTACAGAACTTTACAGATACTCACACATACACCTGTACGCACACACACACATTCAACTTTACAGAAAGTGGGCAAACTTTGGCTAAAAATCATCGTAAATTTCAGTACCTCTTTAATTACATGATAATCTCAGTAAGACTGTTACATCTGTGTTGGTGTACTTAGATATGGAATCATACTTGTTGAGAGATCTTGTGTAACATGATGCCTGTGGTGTGGTTCTGTGATACCAGCATTATCAACCTGTGTGTAGATTCTCATCTTTATACAACACATACACATTCACATTCACACAATCTCACACTCTCTCTCTCTCTCTAACATACGCAAACACATGCACACACACACACACACACACTAACATACACCATTTACACACTCTCTCAGGCAAAAGGAGATTGCCTGGGAACGACCCTGTAATCTGTTCTCCTGCTATGATAGCTGTGAGATTAAGCCACGGGGCTAGTGTCAAATGAGGAATCCCTCTTGATGTGAAGGCAGTGGAGAGGATCTCCTGTTTCATGAGACAGATTCATCTGACGTAAAGGTTCAGCAGAAGGGCTTTCTGAATCCTGAACTTTGACTCCAAATCGACTTAGATAATCACAAGACTGTCTCTGAACCTCTGGCCTCATCTGTCAGTCATCTCACACTGACAGAACAAATGGTGACATCACCATGATTCAATTGTTACCCAATTTGGAACTGGATTACATGATTGGAATACATCATCCAGATAGAAATGTCATAGAAACAGGGAGACAGTGTAATGGAGAGGCACAATAAATGATATATATGATATAACAAAGAGAGGCATCAATCAGTCTCTCATAATACAACACTGCAAACAGCACAAAAACAACACATTAAAATAAATTCAATGGCTAATACAGATTAATATGACAGGCTAGTCAGCTGGACAATTTCATTCACATCTTATGAGAGAGAGGGAGAGTCAGCGAGAGAGAGAGAGAGAGAGAAACAGAGACGGAGAGAGACAGAGGGAGAGAGAGAGAGAGAGACTGATTCAGTTAATACTCCATTTACTGTGAGATCACAGGCCCCTGGAAATTTAATGACAATAAAGTTCAGGCCAGTGAATGGTCCCCGCTATGGATGCAATGATCTAAAAACACAGTGAGTTCTGTTTGTTTGGGGTTTTTTTTTTTTTTCATTTGTTTGTTTTTGATTTTGTTTTTTGTTTTTTTTTCTCCATGGGGCCTACAGAGAAGTCCTCCATGTGCTGTCTGCGAGAGCTAGTTGGTGACGCATGAGAGCTTTTTGTGCAGCCTATACACAAGCACAGTAATACAGAGTTCCAGTTTCAGCTCCAGTTCCAGCTCTCAACCACTCAATCTCCTGTCCACTGTTCCTCATAAGAAATCTTAATCCCAGAGATTGGACCCTGCAACCATAATCCAATCCATTGTGGAGGATTAGCCTGAAAAGATAAAGGATGCCATTTTAAAAGCAATCACTGTCACATGCACCTTTAATCTACGCA
Source organism: Chanos chanos (assembly GCF_902362185.1). Lineage (NCBI taxonomy): Eukaryota > Metazoa > Chordata > Actinopteri > Gonorynchiformes > Chanidae > Chanos > Chanos chanos. The sequence continues at coordinate 17,268,887 of NC_044506.1, read as the reverse complement.
ACAGATTTTTATCTCAGATTAGCAAGTAGAACAAGCATCAATCATTCAACCTATCTATCTATCTATCTATCTATCTATCTATCTATCTATCTATCTATCTATCTATCTATCTATCTGTCTATCTATCTATCTATCTATCTATCTACAACATATTTTGGATAGCTTCCGAGCATCAAATAATGTCAAAAGTTATTCACAAGTCGAGCTGATCAGAACTGAAGTTAACCGTAGGTACTACTGACTAAATCCTGACTTTCAGATGTGTCTGAACCAGAGATGATCTCTCTCTCTATCTCTCTCTCTTTCTCTCTCTCTCTCTCTCTCTGTCACTTTGTGACTAAAACCTACCACTCTGATTCACCTCTGTACCCCAGACTCATACGTCAACCTTCACATTCATTATTCAGTTCCTGTGACACACTGACAGAGGTGTGAAGCCAACAAGACCAGTATCCACCTCCTCCACTCAACATGTACATGGAGAGTTCCATGAGGGCCGTGATGAGTGGCTAAAGAGACTGAGAAAGAAAGAGACCAATGAAAGAGTGGAGACTTAGCAAAGGGAAGAAAACGAACAACAGTGAGGTGCCTCTTCTAAAAGTTTCCTCTGTTTTCAGCACCGTCATTTAGCCTGAAATCAAGCATACGCTCAAAGTTAACGGGCTAAACTTTTTCTTCTTCTTCCTCCTCCTCTCCTCCTCTTCGTCTCTTCTCTTTCCTCCTCCTAATCTCTCACTCTCCTTCACCCTCTCAGAGATGAAAGGGACGGCCCAGGCGATTCCCAGGTTATGAATATTTAAGGGGCCGCCCTTGTTTATGCGCAAGCCTTTGAAGACGTGTTCTTTCTCTCTCTCTCTCTCTCTCTCTCTTTCCCTCTCCCTCTTTCTCTCTCTCTCTCTCTCTCTCTCTCTCTGTCCATCCTGATGGAATACCTTCACCCCAACAGGCTGCTTGTTTGTTACCTTCCCCACGATCACTTAATGACTCTCTCACTTATTCCTCCACTTACATCATCTCTCTCTCTCCTACATATACCTTTTCTTTATATTAAGAACACCTATGGCCAGGTGGAAGGTTCCAGAAAATTCAGTACCTACTGGCAACCAAGCCACAGCAATTTTATATGTAAGACTCACCTTCATGTATCAATCAAATTTAAATAAAGAAAGAAAGAAAGAAACACCCAGAAGGCTGACAGTTTGAACTGCTGTTGAATTATGCCATCAGTTTGACAATCTGAAGTTTGATGTCTCCATCATCATCAGGGAATTATCAAACTGAAAAGTTTTATATATGTAACCTCATTTTACCTGTGACTATTTATGGCTTCCAGGAATGCCATTCTTGGAAAAAGGGATATATTTCCACGGGGACTGCAACTATTTTAATGGGAAAGTAAACTCAAGGTTAGCACCATTCCCTGACTGACTGAAATGATTTGGCAGAATTTCAGGCATCAGCGACCAGGGGAATCGGAATCCCACATCATTCCCATCTGTAATGGAATGACCAGTGCAGGACGGCCACAATTCCCTGTTCATCCCAGGACCACTCCATAAGCAGTCTATTTAGATGGAAATGTGGATGTGTTTGACTGGTTTTTCACTAAACATATGGATGTCATGTTGCCTAACTAACTCTATGACTACAGTATGAATTAAAAGAAAGTTAACATGATTTGTATGCTAATAGATGTCTACTATAAAACAGAAAATGCATCAAACTCATAAACTAGAACATTATAGAACATTATCATACTATACCAGGAGGTTTAATGAGCTACTTACATGTTGTGCCCTTAATCTACTTTTCCTCAAGTAACCAAACTTCAAATGTTTTCAAATAACATTCCTTCCATGAACTCTCCACCACTCCAGCTATTCATATTCATATTAGGGTAACTGAATAAGGCAGTCAAAACACAGAGGACGAACAATCAAACTGTCTTTTTCTCGCTCTTTCTTTCTCTCTCACAGGTTATCCTCTCAGCTCTCTGAGGTGTACAGACAGCGTGGTTCTTGGCTCTGGGTACTGTATATAATCAGTAGAGGAGGAGCAGTGAAGCCAGTGAGGACAATGACAACAATGAATGTTCATCTCACATGCCCTGGGTCTCAATACAACCAGCACCCAGCCTGCATGCCTGGTGCCACTGGAGCACAGCCCAGTGTTGGCTCCCATCAGCTGATGATGCTCTGTGTGTGTGTCTGTGTGTGTGTATGGGCATGTAGAAAATTGTTAGTTTATAGTTTGTGTGTGTGTGTGTTAGAGTGTGAGTTTGGATTCAGAATATCACAGGCCCAGTTCTGAATCCCAAAGAGAGTTTCACAGAGAGGTCTGAGTAAATGAAGCGCTTCCAGACACAACACAACACAACACGCATACACACACACACACACACACATTCACACACACACTCACAAACACACACCATCCCAATCTAACTCTCCTCGGGGTGCAGGATGAAAAGAATTTTTGAACACACGCCCATCTGAAGGATCACTCATGTATATTTAATGCTGGAAAGCACACACTGATATCATAAAGCAGATTAATTGGACATTTACTGAAACATTAATCGATTTGGAAAATATATATCTATATTACTCCCTGCCTTACATCTTTTTTCTCTCTGTGTCTGGAAATGTCTTCCATGGAAAATTTATGTCAGAAGTTTTTTTTTTTTTTTTTCCTTTTTCCCTCTTTACCTCAGTCGATCCAGTTTCTCCAACACTGCTGCTGTTACTAACGCCGAGCCTGAAATGTGAGAGTGATCTTTGAGTGTTCTCTTGGGCTTCTCCCCAATTTCAAAACACAGACAAACCTGTGAGAAATGGAAGAGAGTTAGGAAAAATGAGAGAGGGGAGTTATGAGGCATGGAAAGTGGAAATTAAAAACTGTTTATTTTGAGCAGCATGTGTGTAGGGACCACATTTAAAACTATATCACCACCTAGTTCCAAAGTGAATGTTTTTTTTTCCCCCAGACCTGCCTTTGGTTTAACATTGCAACTGAGCTGTCCAACTGATCTGTGTACAACACTGCTTTGAGCTAAGACACATAAGGTCAAGGATGATACCTTTAAACCCCCTGGGAAAGTGTGTACCTCGTGCATCTCAGCATTATAGTCTGTGATTTGTCACAGGATTTGTGTTTCACCAACGATTGGCCACATTACTGGAACTGCTAAATTTGACTCAAAACGAAGCCCTGGTCACATATTCAGCATTCTTATCTCCTCTGTAGACTTTTGCTCAGTCAGAGAGTGTGTTGTTGGTTTATGAGTGTGCTGTCATTTGTGAGTACTCACCAAGGCATGTCAAGAGATAAACAGAATGTGTGTAAGATGGTGAGGGGGAGTGGAATCGTTTCTCCTGCACCCGACAGGCAGTGTAACAGTCAAACACACGTTCATATCTCGCTCACAGACCTGCCCACACCGGGGCTCTCTCTCTCTCTCTCTCTCTCTCTGTGTCTCTCTCTATCACATACACACACCCACACATACGCACACATGCACACATATGCAGATATACACACACCTCATTTCACTAATGGAGGGATTGTTCACTCGTTAATTCTGCTTCACTTGTTCTCAGGGAACAGGTGAGTGAGGCATGGAAAATGTCTCCCACTATGTCACCCCTCACATACTGTCATTCTCCATTTTTCATTCTCACAGGCTTTCTTCCCCCCCCCTCCCTCTCTCTCTCTCTCTCTCTCTCTCTCTCTCTCTCTCTCTGAACATATATAGAAAGGGAGAGAGAGCATATATAAATATAGACCTGTCTTCCTGTCTCTGGCTTTATTCTCTCTCTCTCTCTCTCTCTCTCTCCTAGGCTTAATTGAGAAATAATGTGATTATAAGCATGGGTATACATTTGAAAACTGCATCGGCGCAAAAAACGGCAATAATAATACAGGGACAAATTTTCTATAGTAAAAACATTTCTGTATCCCTGAATATACTTCTTCAAAATGAGTGTTATCTGTAATGGTCCCAATATACTGAATTTATTCCACATTTACTGTCTGTAGATTATTATTTCAACTATATGGATTTTTTTTTTTACAAGGCAGTAATATTGAATTACCTTATACAACATATCATAACTGGTCACTATTAAAAACATTCACTGCATTACTGAAGCAGTCATCTGCATATGAATAGACAACATTTTGCCATCCATCCATCCATTGATCTATTCATCTATCCATCAGTTTCTCTACAGACATCTCTCTCTCTCTTCACATCTCTTTCTCCCTGCAGTGGTACGACAGAGTGTGTGTTTGCATAGTCCTGAGGGTGTTCTGATTAGATTAATCAGGACAGCTAATGATAAACAGGGAGAGAGAGTCACTCCAGGGACAAAACATTCATACACCCCCCCTCCTCCCTCCCTCCTTCTGTCCGCCCCTTCATATACACACACAGAC
>NC_044506.1:17236950-17256950 GCF_902362185.1 Chanos chanos | reverse complement strand
TCGGTGCAGCGCCCTGAGACGGCACTTGACGGCAAGGAAACATTATTTTCTGTGACACCACTGGGATACAGGGATGAAAGAACTCCATGGCAAAGAAAACAAAAACGACATATGAACAAGAAAGCAGATATGACATGGATCAGATAGGGTCTCTCTCTCTCTCTCTCTCTTCGTCTGTGTGTGTGTGTGTGTGTGTGTGTGTGTGTGTGTGTGTGTGTGTGTGTGTGTGTGTTTGGACCTTGGTGCCTATGACATGCCATTGGAGGCGTGTAACATCCCATTCGAAAACTGCTGACATAAAGACACACACATACACATTGAATTTCTATCTTAAATGAGAACTTTGATTTACTGTTACCATAGATATATTTATATGAAGAGAAATATACTGTCACTGTCTGTTTTAAAATAGTGTGTCTCTTTAAAATAAACTGGTTTCATCTATGGAGTGTCAGCAAAATATGCCTGCTGCTCTAATGTTTTCAGATATTCCTACTGTTCTGAGGACACTTGATTCCCACAAATATCATAAACAGAAAACCAAATACGTATCCGAAAACAGGACACAGATTCTCAGCTGCTGGATGTCAGACAAGGTTAACTGAGACTGGGCTAACACAGTCACATATGAGCTCAGGCAAAAAAAAATCAACAACAACAACACTGTCTCTTCTTGATCTCCTTTTCTCTCTCTCCTGGTTTTTCTTCTTTCCGCAGCTGTTCCAGTAGCATTTTCACCAACTTCTCACTTATCACTCTCACGCTTTTGCTTTCTCCTCTCTCTCTCTCTCTTCAGGCAAACTGGTCATGTCTCCAAGCTGTCTCCATGTCTCCTGCTTTGACCTCTTTGAAGAACATTATATTCACCCCAGCAAACCATAAAACTGTCATTGAACAGTTTTAGCTCACATAGCACACACACACACACACACACTGTATACCTCCGTAAAGTTTGTAAATATATGAAAAACTGCCCTCTCCTTACCCCTCTCTGATTCCCTCCGTACCTCACACCCTAACTCCCCTGCATCCACCGCGGCACTGGCCCCTTCTCTCCTCTGGTTCTCCCTCCTCACTTTATCTTTTCATCATATTACATGTCTGAGCTTGTCTCTGGATGTAGTTCCTCTCTGACTCCCAGCGGAGGGGTGGTGCAGGGGGGGGGTGGGTTTGGGTCAGCACTGCTGCGGTTCCTGCAGAGACAGCTCTCACGGGAGGCCTCGGCTAATACCGCAAGTTTTAATTAATTCCCACCCCCTCACCCCCACCTCCTCCCTCAGCGTCTTGGGAGGAGACAACAGGCCAGAGGAGAGGCTCAAGCCCGATGCCCTCTCATCTTCTCTTTGGGTAATGAGAGCTGACCCCTGAAACCTTCACACACACAAACACATACACAGACACACATGCACACACACACTTACACAAACACAAACACACACACACATACATATATATATATATATATATATATATATATATATATACACACACACATACATATATATATATATATATATATATATATATATATATATATATATATATATATATATATATGTGTGTGTGTGTGTGTGTGTGTGTGTGTGTGTGTATATATATATTATACCTCCATCACTCTTAGATTACAATAGGCATACACATCTCACACTCATATCCATAAGCTCACAGATACCAAACGCATCTTAAGTACAAGTTTTCAGCCTGTCAAAACCCCTTTCACCCTAAGCCAGGTTCCCAGAATGAATACATGTTAATGCGCACACACACACACACACACACACACACACTCACACATAGATAGATAGATAGATAGATAGATAGATAGATAGATAGATAGATAGACACAAATTTCAGGCAGTGGTGACTTAACCTCTTGGTTATATTCCGTTGGCTGTTCACATTGTCTGACAAAGCTGCTTGCTCCAGAATACTAAAATATGGGTAATTTCCCTAGCGATACTTTCACACCAGTCCTCCCCTGATACGACAATCTGGAATAATTCAAGGCAAGAGCACAAAGAATAGCACTTCAAATACATATCCACACTTTCTCCCATTGCTCAGTGATGTCAAACTGAGTTAACATTTGATACAATTAAAACTTCAAAATCCAATTCACAACCCACCTGACAACCCAGTCAGGCGAACAACCAATTAGCAGCATCTGAAGTTAACATAAACAGTAAATGATGAAAACTATATTTATCATTATCTCAGTACATGAATAATTCATTTCAGTGACCATGAACAAGCTGCATAATTCTTGTTTACCTCAATACATTTATTTTTGAGAGGGGAGGTTGGATATTATGTAGATCTGGTTTGTGTGTGCACATTTAATTCTTTGACAGCTTTGGTTAAAGGGAGATACAAGTGTGAATAAATTAAGTTTCTCTTTCAGCTTTTAATTACAGACATCATGTTTCCATTCATCCTCTAACTAATTACTACTGTTACTTTTTCATTGGAATTGAAACAATGCATTAGTAAAGTAATCTTTATTCCAAAAGAGGCACAGTTTAACAGATTGGCAAAAAAGCCTGCATTTGACTCGGAGCTGTGGCTAGATTATTTTACATTGAAAGGCTATGTTTATTTATTTATTGTATTTTGGCTTTTCTTTTTATTGGAGAGAGTGGGCCTTCATCTGTGAAATTGGACCTTAAATATGAGGGCTACAATAGCACGAGGAATAGTCTTATCTCTCTGGACTATTTAATGAAATATGAGAAATGTTCTGACAACATTAGAATAAAATTAAAGAGGAGATGTGCGTATGCTAAGTGTTGTTGTTGTTGTTTTTTAATATTAACAGCACGAGTATTTTCCCCTTGTCAGGCTGGCTCAAGTGCTGAAATGCTGAAGCAAGTTTGCAAATGAAAGCTAATGATCACTCACTTAAAAAGCACTCTCTGTCCCGCACTTTATTTTAATGACGGACAGAGAAAAAAAATAGACTTTTTAAAGACTGTTTAACAGGATTGCAGATAATTATTTGCATTTCCAAGGTGCACGTCAAAGGGATGCGTCTGACTTTAGTGAGTTAAGAGGACAAGCATACTGATTCAAAACCGTACTGAAAGGAAACGACAGAACCAATGCAATAAAAAACACAACTGGAAACTACATGAGGAAAATGAACAGAAACACTCAATATAAATTGAAGTGCAATGGTGTCCTCCTATATTCATTTCCACATTAATGTGTATATGCTGCTTTTATCCTTGCTTGCAATCAGAGGGTTGTAGGACACAGTGGAAAAAAAAAACAATCATTTTCTAAAGAGTAGTTACTGTCCACTTTATTTAATTCCAAAATGTCTCAAGTATCCTGCACATTAGCTGACCCCTGTAGTTGTATTGTTAGAAGGCAAACAGAAAACAAATGGCAAAAAGACAAAAAAGAGAAGAAAAGAAAAAAGACTATATTGTATTGTTTTGTAGTACAAAAAAAAGCGTATTAGGATTTAGCTCTGAGTTAGAATGACTCAAGGCTGTCAGTTTTACAGTTTGCAAGACCCTTTTTTTGAGACGAATCTAACCCCTCAGGAAACACACAAAGACAAAATAAACAAAGACCTAAGAATTTGTGGTGGAGATAATAGAGAGAACAGTTCTTTTCGGAATGCTCTATACAGCTTATAATTACTCAGACAAGAAAATATCCAACCACTCTCACTGACTGTATCCCTTTTATCCAACAATTTTTTACTCCTGGTTGCGTTAGTCATAAGTCAAAATTTATGACAGGCTCCACAATATCGTACATAACGTTTATTACTGCTTTATGTATGGCTGTATATCATCGATTTTTACAATGGCACCTTCTAAGCTTTTTCGACTGCTGTGATACTAACAGATGAAGGCCATGTCCGAGGGCAAGGGAGCCCAGCAGTGCGTTTAATCAAAGCCCCTAATGCCCCAGCTGCCGCTGTGGCTTGTGCCAGGGCTACGTGGCACTGTTCCCCTCCATTTCCCATTTCACGATATTGATCGCGGTGGTGGATACCTTTGACAAAACAGCGGCGAGCGCTAATGAAGAAAAAAGCTGGTACGGACGGTGCGAGGCAAACAATAAGCGCTTACATATGACTCAGTACCGTCCAGAGTTCCGCTATCTCTCGCCGGCCGTTTGACTTACAGTGACACGGAAGTGGAGTTTTAGCGGAATGTTGAAGGGACACTGCAAGTGTAGGGCATCGAGGTAAAAAAATAAATAAATAAAAATCCCTTTTAATCAACAGTGCGTAACTGACCGCTTAAGTTAACAAACTAAATAAAGTAGCTCTTAAATTTCTATCCCATCCACTTACCTTGATGGCCGTACATTACAAAGTTAGCATAATAGTAAGTAATATCCAATTCAAACTCTTCACACAACATGTAGTTTATCAACTAAAAAAACATCACTAACCACCATGCTACACGTTTCGCTCGATCACAAACAACCGAGATTATGTCTTGAGAGTGGTAAACCAAAGGTAAACCAAAACAGCCTACATTCTCACACTTTAGGGTTATCGCCTACAGGTGTTTAGCTTAGCAGGGCTTATTCTGTCCTAAACATATGTCTCCAATTTTGACAGTGAAGTGTGCTCCACATCACAAATGCCATCATATAATTCAACTTGTGACACGCCACAAAGTAGTCACCCAAAAATCAGCAGCAACCTTTACAACTTCTGATTTTGTATCTGTCAAAGCAATCTTTCTCTCTGGCAACAGTGCACTAACAGCCCTTGGGCACTCAGCACCGTGGAGAAGAGCTAACGGCGTAATTTCCAACTGAGATCAGGGAGAATCTACATGGTTTGATCCTCACAGCTGAAATTTCTGCACTGCTGAAAAATGAAAAGAGAGAGTATCCCAGGGAAGTGGACAGGTGGCAGCCTATATTCCACCCATTTTCTTCTCCCAAAACGGTACAGAGATTATCACACCATCTTTAACTTGTAAGAGTTCAATCACCGCTCAAAACATCTGGCTTTTCGCACGCTTCACCAGTCACGGCCCTCCCCTCGATCACGAGGGACAGCGACTGGTTCACGATCTGGGCAAAAACATTTTTCTCAGCAATCCTGTATAAATTAATCTTTGAAAATACCACTGCTTTTTTTCTCTCTTTCTCTCTCTCTCTTTCAAGCCGGAGTGTACGAAACAGAAATGTAATCTGTAGTTTGTAGGTCTGTAAGTCTTCATTCAAAGGCCTGCCAGCCCCAGCTCTGCGTCCATGCAATCTCACCTGATGTCCCAGTGATGGACGGTGCAATGGTAGACCTCTATTTAAGGAGAGACACAGGCCAGTGGAACTCACATCCACGGAGGATTATTGTTTCCCGATACAGGATGTGTCAGGTCAGCCTTATTGTGTCCCAAGAGAACTTCCACTGCCTCTTGTGGGAACCTGTCGTGGGCCAGACAGGAGGTGGGGAAGATTTTGTTGATGGTGTAAGTTGGAGAGGAGTCCTGTGACATTTCTGTTGTATTGATGTCCCTTAAGTCTCTCTCTGTGACAAAGAGTAAATGGGCTCTGCGTCACAGGGAGAACATCCAGCACCAGATGAAGATCCAATTTTTTACGGTTTACCGCCAGGCCCTTCCTGTAAATGACACGAACGGTCTGGCCTATGAAGGTCTCAGCCAATCAGGAGCCGAGAGCCAGTGGCCGGTCCTTGACTCGGCTTGTGGCACCGATCTTCAGGGTCATTGCTCAGTAATTAGCTTGGCTTTAATGACCACTCTGGAGTGCAGGGGTGGGGGATACTTGTAATCCCCGTGACTGTTCACAAGTAGCTGAGCTCTTACCGCTAATCTTCCCAACCTATCAGCCTCTGCCTGCGCTTTTCCCATAGCTCAACGGGTAAAGATCATGAGATACATAAGGCTCTCCTTCACACACCCACACACACACACATACACACACACACACACACACACACTCCACAAAGCCTTTGGTTCTCTATGGTTCTCTAAGCAGATTGTCCTGATAGATGCTGAAATTACCGTGCAGTTTGGAGTTGAACTGTGGTGCTCACAGAGATGATAAACAGAAATACTACATGCAGCTGAGTTAGTGAAGCACACACACACACACACACACACACACACTCAAAACTGACCGTGTATCATCACTCAAACTACAGCCATAATGAACTATTTGTACATACAGTGCAATGCACAAATGATTACAAAAAAAACCCTGACATCTGGTCACACAGATGAATATTCTCACACGCACACTCACGTACACACACACATACACATCCACCTACACATCACACAAGTACTCTCACTATTTCAGCGCATCCAAACAAAAAAAAAAAAAGCAAAACTGCATGTTACATGAGTTTGGGGGAAGAGTTTTTGGATAATTAACTGAAGGGAAAAAGAGTCTTGAACAGTATCCCAGTGCTCTCTGGCACACCTGGATCATTAGGCAATGCGGATTAGCCATAATTAGACTCTAATTATCAGCGGCATGGGCCCCACCCTCCACAGGTGCTGACACTAAGCATGCTCGTTAATACAGCCAGCCTGGGCAGCACAAAGAGACAGATCAAACAAGCCCTAATTGACGGCAGCTTAGCTTCATGAAGCTCGATAATTGGGAAGGGTGGAGGGGGTATGCAGACTCCACATAATCATTTTCCAAAACTGAGACAAATCCACAAATATTTAATTGAGACTTCAGGGGAGAGAGACGGGGAAAAAAAAAAAAAAAAAAAAGAAAAGAAAAACTCGAACAAGAGAGGGGAAATCTGGCGGCCAGTCTGTTTTGCTGCCAAATGAAGAAGAAGACAGAGCTACGGAGCGATTGTAAGCATGGCTGGGCAGGTCTGGTTTTAATGCTCCCTATTAAAAATCATAATGGCTTTTAATGCCAGAGCTCAGTCAGACCTTCTGGTGCTTTCTTCACCTGTTTATACGCAGTCTCTTTACTCTGTCTAGACTATGAGGTCATGCTGGTAGCGTTAGCAGGTTTAGCCCCGAGGAAGCAAAGACCAGATGAATTGCATGTCCAGTGACATTAGCTTTAGCATCAGACGTCAATAACCTCTCTGTTCATTTTTCAGCGATGACTCACTGTAAGTAAGACACTCAAAACGCATCAGTGCAGTGCACGTACAACAAATCAACAAAAATGCCAGTAAATATTGCTTGCTGTGTGTTAAGCAAAATGAAGTTGTTATGTTGTAGCAATATGTCTTTATCAGATGTGTTTGGTTCCCAGCACATTTTGCGGAGGGCGACGTCGTATCACATTCCTTGGATGCATTTCTGCCTGTGCAAGTATTTAAAGGTCAGTGGCTAGAAAAAAAAAACAAATTAGCATTTATTTAGTAAACAAAGAGACTCCAACCGCCAGCATAACTTTTTAGTTGTACTTGAACATAGAAAGCATCCAACTAAGAACAATTTCTTTTCGCCTTTCATTGCAGTCCGTATAACACAAACTATCATGTATCTCCCTTCATTTTATCTATTCAACCGTTCAGCTCTCTAATCGCTGTCAACTAGACTGACAACTTGCTCAGCAAACCTCGGAAGCACACAGCTATTTTAGAAGAAAAGAATGAGCAATTTGGGATGATAAAAGTTTGTCAAATGAGTCTTTTTTTTTCAGATTTATTTTACTTTTTTTGTGAAAAGGTTTAGGGGCATGGGCTTCCAAAAGAGCTAGCCTCTTCAGAAGCACGGCAACTCAGAGACCGTGGACAATACGAGCTGGATTTTTCCAGAACAACGTGTAGAGGTGAGGGTCACAGATTTCATTTCAGCGGTGACCTTGAGCGAAAAAGAAGACGCTGAGAGGAGAGAAGACGGCGGCCATCAAACCAAAGGTTGCATTAATTACATCCCAGATCCAGACCTTCACAGAGCCGATCAACGACCTTGACCCAGGCTGCCGTTGGCCAGCCTGCCGGCAGAACTTCTGTGAGGTTAAAGGCGGTAAAAAAAACACCGGGATGGTTAAACGGGGGATGGAGAGAGATGAAGGACGTGGAAATCAGGGGGGAAAAAAATACCTCAGAGCAGAACACAGGGACGAGAAAATGATATTTGGTGGGGGAGGGAGGGATAGAGGTTGGGAGAGGGGGAAAACAATGTGATAATGAATGTTTCGTATGTGTAGATTTATAAGAGGGAGAGGATTTTAGAAGTAGGCTATTTAAAAAAAAAAAACAAAAAAAAAAAAACAAAGTACCAGTGTTACCATTCCACTACCTTGATGGGTAAAATGTTTTTAAATGAAATACAAATTAATGAGCGAGTTAATTTAACATAACATTACGTTTGCATGGACTGAAAAACAGATTTAAACAAAAAAAAAAAACATTTTGCCACTGCTTCCATTCGTAAACCCAATTTATCAGTATCAGCATGTACTCATATTGAGACCCTGGATTCACTTTGATGTTGCCTCACACATACCTCAGAGTAATGCAGTGGAAAGAAAAAAAACTTTTAAGTAGGGGGCAACTTTAATTATTCATGTCAAATTTCTCACTGAAAGAATTTTGTTTGGTTTATGCAGGATAAAATAAAAATCAGAGCTTAAAAATGGTACTTGGATTCTGGTAAACATGGGGGGGGGGGGGGGGGCGTCCAGAGTTCTTTCCATTACAGGTGAAATGGTAACTGAGGTTAGGTTGGGAGGGTATTTAAGACCCCTTGCAGTAGCTACAGTTACATGGCAGATAGCTCTGATTCTCTGTGGGGGAGAAACCACAATGCTTGGGCATGCAATGGTAAAAGACTGGTAAATTGGAAGTGCCCATTGATTGGGCACTGAGCTGAAACTCTGAGGTCAATAATCCAATCAGAAAGCGTATTAGTTGTTCATTGCAAGCAAGAAGGTCACAGCTCTAGACAAGTTTCCATTCAACCAATTATATGTTAATGATCTCTATACAGATCCCAGTGGGACTGATGGAAAAAAGTGTTGACAAAAATATATATATATACACCCCGCTTATGTTTTATAAGGGCTAATTGTATTATGCTAAGTTTTGTTTATTTCATTCTTTTATACATAATACTAGGGGGGGGGTGGGGGAGCAGGTCCTCATCAAACACAAAAGATTGTTACTTTCACATCCCCCACTGCTGGATCACATCACTCCACCTAATCATCTGTTCCTGATTTTTCACAGCTCCCCACAATAGGCTCTATGAATACATAGAACTTTCAGGTCAGTTTTTTTAAAGCCCGACAATTTCCTTTACTCAACCTCCTCTGTAACCTTAACCCCTTCCTAGTCCCCTGTGTTTCTATAGTTTCATTTGAGTCTTCATTTGTTACATGATATTTTGTGCTTTTATATTTTTTATTCCTCATGTCTATGATCTATAATTAACCTCCTGGCACACTGCCATCCATCTTAACCCAAATCTCCGGGTCATCTGTGACATGTGAGTCATCCCCGTAACATGATTTTTGATCTAGAATGTCTGTTTTTATCTGTTCGATACGAGAGGCTCAATTTCTAACGTCGTCCTCAAATGCCTTGAGTAAGCCACTTTTTGGGTGATTGTGGAGACAACCCAGGTAACCCTGGGAAAAAAAACCCAAATGCCAGCTCATTACCTTAACTGTAATGAGGTGGCATTTGAGCTTGTGAGCTGGCTGTCGGTTGGTGAAAACCACAGCGGTTTTGATCTATGGACATCATTTGAATAGCCTTTCAAAAACTAGTCATATATTCCGGTCTGCGGTGAGTTTACAGCTGACTGGAACGGCCAAAACAGTGAGTCTTTGAATGATGTGAAATACAAGCACTCTCTGAGGTTTATATGTGTGCATTCTCTTAAAGGAGGAGAGAGCTTTACAGAGAACTGAAGACTGGATCCAGGACAATGTGCGGAATCTTCCGGAATCTTCCTTGTCTGCAGGCGTGTCCATCATTCTGATCTTTACAGACGAGACCCATACACAACACCACAGAATAAAAGGAGCAGGAGCCAAGGCAGAACTCCAGGTTAGTTGCTTATGGTAACTATATATGGGGTGGTTATCACAGCCATCATATCAAGAAATAATCAAAACAGTCAGTGTAGAGCACATGCCGGAACACAGGTACAAAATACAGACGATGATTGAACATTGGGGCGCAGAGCAATCAGTGATTACGCTGCCTGTGATGGAAAATTCACTCTCTAAATATGAAGCGACGGCTACCTCTCTTTCCTGTGGAATTGTGCCTGGAAAATAGACAGAGATCTCATAAAAATCCTGCAACCATGCTTCTCACTTCCTCTTCCCCCTCCTTGTGCCCCCCCCCCCCCCCGACCCCCCCTCGGGTGTATCTCTTGCCATCTAAAGAGTCAGCACCAATTCCATCCCTGATTGATTGGTCTAAAAGTGATCTGATTGATTTTTTTTTTCCCAACCATTATTTAACTTAGGAGGAGCAATTGAGAACCAATTTCTCTTTGCCGTGAGGCCCCTAAGGTAGCAGGAGAGAAAGGTGCAGTACCTTTGGTGAAACATACTGAGTTAAATTCTATGCTCACAGGTGCAATGCCAGTGTTTTCCCAAAGGGTTTATGATCCTGCTGTTCACTAATCCTGTCTTTAGCTCCTGACTCAGGGTTTGGATTACCAGTAAGTGGCAATTAACCAGTTATGACTGGTGTTGATAATTGACATCTTTTTTCAACAACTGATTGCTATAAACGTGACTCTAACGGCTGTTAATTGGTGTTAGGTTGAAGACATGATTGAAATGAAATACAGTGTTGATAACCTTATGCAGCGTGAGCTGTAACATGTTCAAAACATAACAGGAGAAACAAAGCAGGCATGTATTTTGTATGACCTAATCCTCGCAATCTGACTTTTTAAACCACCTGCTCTCTCCTGTCATGAAGCGAGACAGATCTTGTACGTAGCTCACCTACAGCTGTAAACATGCTCATAACACAATAAGAGCCAACCCAAATTACTAGGATGCCCTGTAACACAATCAGTCGGATGGGCCCTGTGCTGTGACGCTGTCTGTGATGAGATGGTTTATCAGACAGCACTGCACACACTCTGCCTGCTTCTCCCTGGCACACTCATTGTCTCTGTGTCAACAAAGCCTAGCAGGGCCATTTGTTTAGTCTATCAGACCCTCGCAACACTGGGGCACGGGCAATGAGCCTTCGGCTGCCTCCTCTGTCCACCTTATTGACTGTCTTGGGGTTTGTCTTTCCTGATAAAGTTCTTCGTCTGCTTGTTAACGAGAAGAATTCCACAGTAGTTCCACAGAATTCCATGGTCGTAGCAGCATGATGTAATTCCATAGGATCCCATTGCGTTTTCCTAAGCACTCACGGAGGATGGTGCCGCTGAATCCGGAGACGTGATCACGGACGGCAGAGATGGCAGGAGAAAGGGGTTTGCAGGCCAGTGAATCCAGCTGCCGCGGCTGTTAGTTATTCAGTGTCTTTGTATTTGCACCAGCTTACACTTCTTGCATGTAAAGCAGAATAAGGTTGGATTTGAATGAGGTGAAGATCGGGGGTAAGTGAGGTGGCAATCAGTTGGCTTTCCAGCGGTCTTAAGAGCAAAACGTACCTATTACCCTTTAACAAAATGTTCCAAATGCCAAAATGTACCAGCATCATGATTTTATCCTTTTATTTCTGTATGTGTTTGAATAACCCTTTTACTCTATATTAGGGATTACCCCGAATAGTCGAATCTAAGGAGCCTGATTCGACTGCCAATCTCACAGTTGAATCGTCGCAAAATTTGGTTATGAAACAAATATTTAGACAGGCTTATTCTATTCTAATTTAATTCTATATTTTTTGTTTGGTTTTTTTGCAAGGATGTTGCTCTGCACTTTACGTCATGTTCGAACACAATTTGAAAATAATCGAGTGAGCAGCATACACAGGCAATTTTAGCCGATTTAATTTGATTTGCCAACGTTGTGAAGTTGTTTAGCCAAAAGATTAGGCCTATCTGCAGTGCTAAGAGCCCATCAGGTCTCCCTGCAGGTATTTATTTGTTATTTATTAGGTTTATCCCATTCTGTTTCCTCCAAAATGTTGTTGTATATTTTATTCTACTTTGCGTTGACGTTGTTCTGCACTTCATGGCATTAAAATGTTCATTTTATGTTAATGTTAAGGAATCATTTAACGAATAATGTTTATTCCATATTGCCTTTAATTTATAGCTTGTAGGGATTCACCCTAACTTAAAAAGATAAGAATCCAAGGCGTGTGTTAGCCCGTTTGCTATTTAAACCTATATTTTGTTTTGGTCATTTTTTTATGCCTCTTTGTTTGATTTTTGATATGCCAACACTTGAACATTTGACAATGGCCTCATTTCAGTGTTGGTCATTTCATTATCAAGTTGTTTCTGTGTGCACGAAAAAAAAAAGAGTTTTGTACTTACCTACTCTGGTTTCTTTTTTACTGCAAGCTATGGGCCTTCTATGTTCTAAATGGGCATATGTATTATCGTTACAAGATAACATTGATTTGACGATCAGTCAGACGATAGGCAAAACTTGACCAATCGGATTCAGCTAGATAAATTCTTTAACAGGGACACCCTTACTCTATATATAATGTGCACATTAATTATATTTTTACTTAAAACCTAGAAATTCAGTAATGACGAAGAACGAGGCGATGATGTGAACCGGAGGGGGGGGGGGGGGGGGGGGGGGGGGGTCATGTGGGTGGAGGTGAGCTTCAGTCACATTTCCTTCATCATTCCAGAAGCAACCAATTATTCCTCCCGAAGATTTTGACCCATTTTCAGTACAAAGGCTTCACTAAGGTCCCTGCTCGTTTTAGCATAATGCATGAACTGTGAGTACTATTTACGAACTGTGATTTACACAGGCTACCTTGGAGCGTAACACAATTAACTGACATTTAAATGAGCATGACTTGCCCAAGACTTCCCTGTTCTCAACAAACTCTCTCCATTTTGCCAAATAGGCCCTGCGATACAATTGCACAGCTTACCTCCATTACGCTTTGAAATTTTTTCCCCCCAAAATGTTCCTCCTGAGAATTCATGCAGAATGGAAACTCTTTATTTGATAAAAAGAGAGAGTATAAAAGAATAAGTTCACAGGGTATAACCAAAGTCCACTGTTATGTTTACTGTTAACTATTTTAATCATTATGCTCAATCATGATGTTTAGTTATGTTATTTTATTTTTTTTTTTTTTTTAGTTTTGCAATTCTTCAAAATAATGGACAAGAAACTGTTGATACTGGGGTGCTCTGAAGCTTTGCCGGGGGGGGGGGGGGGAAGTGAAGGGAGGGGACACGTGAAACAGGTCCCTCTTCAATCACACCGACCGTAACAGACTCTTACCTCATGACACCACAACAGCACGACTGCTCCATCCGTCCAATCGATTTCCATCTCCATATCAGCCCGCGCCACCCCCCCCCCCCCCCACTCTGCTCAGGCACAGGACGCGTATGGGGATCGATTCCAAAAAGAGATCAGAGATGAAATTGGAATTGAGCCGCTCATCCACTAGGAGCTCTGAGATCAATGGACAAACACGGGGAGGTGTTCACAAGATTAATTAATGAATTAATTGATTGCTTAAGAGGCGGGTGATAAAGGACATTAAAGAGGTTTTTCTTTCTTTTTTTTTTTTTTCCTTTCATAATCACATTCTCAGCTAATATCCTCAGCCCCCTCTCCAGGGAGCCATAGGTACAGCTCAATAAGCACCGGAGGACAATATGGACAGAAGGACAGAAAGGTACGTTTGAAAAGAATTGACAGGAGAACAATTTGGGACAGTTAAGAGCCAGGGCAATTTAGAACAAAAACATCCCAGAGGACCATAATCTGGCAAGGAGTGACAAGAGAATAGTCCTTATTCAGGTAGACAGTTTGAACAGATAAAGGACAGTGTAGTTAGAGATCATCAAGACTTTGTATCATGGAAAGTTTGAGGACCTCAGGGTTTCAGATATGAGTAGGTCAGGACAGTGCAGCCTCTTGTCAGTTTGGTCACAGTGTCATCTTGGTTTGGAGTGGACACTGGAATGGACAGGTTGAAAAACTTCATAGTTCATAGAGATTTTGTAGAAGGTGGTTTTAGACAGTTTGGGGACAACATAGTTTAAGAGAGTTTGGCACCTTCCTGTCAGTGGAGAAAGGCCCATAAACAGCCTATGTTTTTTCTTTTCAAATGAGACTCAAGCCCTGTGAGACGGAGAGGACAAATTCTATTTGTCAATCCCAATACATAGACCTGAGAGACAGGTCAGTGCTCTCTCTCTTTCTCTTGCTCGGTCTGTCTCTCTCTCTCTCTCTCTCTCTCTCTCTCTCTCTCTCTCTCTCTCTCTCTCTCTCTCGTGCTCTAACTCTGTCTCTCGCCCGCCCGCTCTCTCTCTCTCTCTCTAACACGGACAAACACACACATACTCCCTCTCTCCCCCACGCTCTGGCTTTTCTTTCTTTCTTTCTTTCTTTCTTTCTCTCTGTTTCTCTGTGGCCATCAGATCTGACTGATCAGGAGGAGATTTAAGCCTTAATCCAGGATTCATTTTAAAAAACATGTTTTCTGTACCATTCTCATAAACAACTAATTCTCCAATGACCACACACCACAAGTTCCATCTCTCCTACACGCGCACCAGATGAAATTCCTGGTAATATAACCACACCAACAAATGCATACACACCTGCCCCCGGAAACGCGGTGAACCACAAAAATGAGATGGGAGCAAAAAAAATGGAGGGAGGGAAGGAAAACATGCAGGTGTTTATGACCGAGGAGGGGAGGGGGAGAGCGAGAGAAAACACCTGATGTAGCGGAGGAAAAAAAAAAAGACATTGAGCCTAAAATAGAGGGACTAAAGGGGAGAGGAGGAGGAAGAGAAAGATGGACTGATGAAGATGTGAGAGCGACAGGAGGCAGATCGGCATGCGGCCCACGTCCCTGCCTCCGTTTGACTTTTTGGAGAAGAGACAGATGCAGATACGCCGTACAGCGATCCCAGCCCTCGGATGAATATGGAACAAGCCCAGCACGCTACATTAAGCAGCTCATTTGGTGAAACCGCCGCCTCTTCTGGCGGAGATCTCTGCCGGTCACCCCACCCACGCTTGGGGGGTGGGGGGGGCGGGCGCACGGGGGAGCGAACGGGCAGAGACAATGGAACGGAAGGCATCTAATGCAGCGAGACCACCTCGAAATGATTCAGGTGACAACGCAGAAAGACTCGCCTCAAAGAGCAAATACAGCAGGACAGCAGCAATACAGAGCCACCAGTCCAGCACAGCAAGAGCCTCCCACTCTCCTGCCGAGACCACAGTGTGTGTGTGTGTGTGTGTGTGTGTGTGTGTGTGTGTGTGTGTGTGTGTGAGAGAGGGAGAGAGATGGAGGGATGGAAATGGAGAAATTGATTCTGGAATCAGGAAAAAAATATATATAGTGGAATATAACGATGCGATTCGGCATCCTACGCTTTCATACTCATCCTTTTCCATTCTCCCCTTGAGCATTCGGATGCAAAGGTCAAAGGTCATACTCCCCTCGAACGCTCGTATCTCTTACTGTGTGATCGCCTGCAGACTCTACATGTCCTCTCTGTCTTCTTATTCATACACAAACGCAGATGAGCCACAGTAAAATACAGCAAACCCCTCCATAATGCTGGCCTAATGTTGAGGTCTATTGGAACTGTCAGATGTAAAAGTTGGCAGTTTGGCCTGGGACAGCAGTGTGTACTCTCACATCATAATACTGAACCAGCTGCAACCCAAAACTCCACCAGCTGACACGACACAGGTAAACAACAACAGTTGGCTCAGTCCTGGCTGAACAGGCAGACAGTGTGTGTGTGTGTGTGTGTGTGTGCGTGTGCTTGTATTGTAATAGAGGTGCAGAAAATGTCTCTCTGTACATGTCTGTGTGTCTCTCTAATGATGTGTGTCTATCTGTGCACGACAGAGATGCACCTCTGTGTGTGACTTTACAACACCATGTGCATGTGCACTGAACACATTACAACTACTGTGATCTGGAAGCAAGGGACATTAGTGACACAAACACAGACTGGCTGGGGCTCCATTAAGACCACTCCTCCCTGCTTCTCTCTCTCTCTCTCTCTCTCTCTCTCTCCCTCTCTCTCCCCCCCTAACTCCCCCTCCACCCTAATCACTCACTTTGAGCTTGCTTCTTTCATATTCCCACAGACCTCTGCGGCCTGCAACCCAATTTGCAGTCTCTGCATGCTCCTTTCATACACAAACACACTTTCACTTTCTCCTGTCTTCTCATCAGCAGGCGCGCTTTGCTGCCTTAAACCAGTTCACACACACACACGCACGCACACACAGCGCTTACATTTTGTGCTTTTGATCCATCTGGCGGTAACTGCTGGACCTTGGAGGCGACAGTCATCAGCTCACAGCTTAGGGAACTAAGAGCAGAAAACTTTGGGACAGAGAGTCAGTGTCAAACATAGATATAAACACAACAGAGTGCACTCACTAATCAGGGCACATATAGATGTTAAAAGCTACAATTTCCTGCACAGTATACAGAGAACAGAACTGTTTCAACAGGCGCAATGAGGATTTTATATTTTAGTAACATTACAGTAAAAATTGAAAGTGGCTTTCACATTTCCATGTGCAAATATTGTTTGTTTTACACGCCAAATAAAGACATCATTTGTTTGCTTGTTGGTTTGTTTATGTTGTTATATAATCAAGTATACATTTGTTTGTTTGCATTGTTTAATTATTAAGTTTGCTTGTGTGGTTTTGCTCTCAAATATACATTTGCACAACAGAGCTTCATTACATGAATGCATACTTTGGTCATTTTATTAGCAAATGGGAAAGAAACGAATGACTGTTTAGCTTTGTTGAGGTTTGAGGGGTTTTTTTTGGGTTTTTTTTTTTTTTTGAAGGTCATAACACCCACTCATAGTTGCGTAATTCTACAGCGTCACCACCCTCTCATTTACCATCTACCTCTTTTCCTGAGATATAATAGTTGCTATGGTGATACTTAAAACATTTTATCCTATCTAGCACATACATCTCGTTTAGCTAATTTGACATTTTTGTGCTCTCCGTTGCGTAGCTACCTTAGCATTATAATACAGCAAATGGAATCTGAATGTCTTGTCTATGTGGTTTGCTATGTGATATTTTCAGACTGTAGTCCAACACTCCCCTTGACTTGCAAGTCCGCTCCACAGAAGTCAGGCATGATTGGGACACTTTTTGTTTAAAGTCTAAAACCTGATTGGTCAGCAGAGGATTCCCTATATCAGACCTATATATGACACAAGACATCTGTAGCACCGTCATGTCTTTTCACACAAGCGTATCAGTTTTGGATCAAGGCCATTCACTGAGTATGGTAATTTACATTGAAACTCTGCAGACTCTCACAAGAACTTTATGAACCAAAATGACAGTGTGTGTGTGCTTTCTCATCTTTGTTATTTGTTTATTTGCTTGCTTGTTTACTCCTGTATCCGCTTGGTAAACAGGCTATTCAGGTGAGATGTCGTTTGAAGAGGCTGGGAAAGTGATCGTGATGCAGTTGGGAGGAATTTTAATGAACATTGCTTTACATAGTGTCAGCTCATCCTGGGGAGTGTTTGTTTGGAAATAATTATCTTTTGCAGCTGGCGAAGAGAGTACTGAATCAGGCCTTGGCAAAGCAGACACACGCTAGCAGCAAGCTAGGAGCATGTCTGCCACATTTCAACTTAACTGAGCTCCATCTTATCCCTATGGCAAATACCCTACACGGACAGCTAACGCTGTGCTAACAGACACCCAACCAAAGCACACGTGCCTTCTTTCTCAGCGTCTGAGCCATGTGTCTTTCTTTCCTGATGCCGCTAGGGGTCAATAAGAGGTCAGATTCCCTAATGTCTGTCACTGCAAGCCTTTTTCACCTGCTCCTTCCCTCGATAACCATTACAGAGCCCAACCAAAGGAGGGCCCTGAGCGGAGACTGGCCAAAGCTCCTGCAGCTGTCACCACTGCAAAACAAGGTAAAAGGCAGCCAGGTCGAAACGCTGTATGGATGCTAATAAGGAAACAGGCAGGAAAAACAGAAGCCAAGCCCAGTTTTTCATGGCCACAAATGATGTGTCAGTGTGGTAATTTACGGCCCAATTGCCACGCTGCTAAGAACAGGGCATAAATCCACCTCATCACAATTAATACAAGGACACAGGAAGGACCATCCTTATATGGGCTGAGTGAGAGACAGAGAGGGAGAGGGAAAAAGACAAAGAGAGAGAGAGAGCGCGAAAGAAAGACAGAGACAGAGAGAGAGACGGGGGTGGAAAGAACAGAAATATCACACCAAATGGTCAGTGTGGCATGGATGGTTAAAACTGTTTTTCACTTAAAATAAATAAATTGATTAATAAATAAATCATAACAATAATAATAATAATAACCATAATAATAATGTCAGTGACCAAGCCACCACACCAGTCTTGCACTCTGTCTTTTTCTCCCTGGGTTTCCAGATCATTTTGCAGGAGTTCTTTCTGAATTTCATCGATTCCCTAGCATGGATAAAGCTGAGGAGTTAATTAAATCTGCATGTGTTTTCTCTCTCTCTCTCTCTCCCTCTCTCTCTGTCTCTCTCATGTTTCCATCGCTACATTCTATAAGAAGGGCCTTAAGTGAGACCCTAATGAATAGCAGGGCTGCAAAATAAATGAATCTGAATTAGAACGCAAACAATCTTCAGACAGGCTCCCCCTCTGGGATATTAGCATACTTTATCACAACTAATGCAATTTCTTGGATGTTCATTCCATTAAAAAAAGGCTATGCTAATTAATTTACCAAGGTGGAAATGAAATTAAAAGCAAAAATCAGCGACAAACATTCATATTTAAACTAATGAGACTGGACTGAGCGGCTGCGTGAACACTGCTTCTTCAAAAAACCCCCTGCAGAGAAGGTGCCCCAAATCCCCGGAATCAGGAACGTGACTGACAGGAGATGGGCAGGTAATGTGATGTCAGGCCAGACCCGGTTGCCCGGGGTGACAGAACTCCCGCCTCTCGCTGTGATTGGTGATGAAACAGTGGGTGGGGCTGAAGTTGGGGGGGGGGGGGGGGGGGGAGACGGTTTGGTTGATGACTCTGCGGGCCCTTGGTTGATGCTTTAGCCCCTGCGGCCCGTGACGAATGAACAGCGTGCGGGGAACTCATTTGACAAAGTCATCGTTTCAGACTGATTGCACCTTAATGATGAATGTGCAGATAGGACCCAAGCAAGACAGGAGGAGGAAGACAATTAGCGCCACGCTCATCTGTTCCATCTTTTCTCTTTTGGAGGGAGGCGAGAGCGATTGCTCTTCTTATCTCCATTACAGCAGCAAACACGCACACAGCCTTTGAAAGAAGCAGTGAATGAGTTGGAAGACGAGGAGTGAAGAATAAATAACAAACAAACGAATGAAGCCTCCAGGCGTGAGGACGATGAACTGTCTAGCCCTGCGGTCTTATCATCATCATTAGGATTAATAAAAGGCCGAGCAAGCGGGAAAAGAATGGGAAAAAAAAGAGAGAGAATGAGGTATGATGAACAGATGAGGCCTAAGGTAGGAAGAGGCCAGGATGCCGAAACATCGCCTGCTTCGTGGGGCGAGGTCACGGTGATGAATAACCGTACTCCCCTCCGGGGAGGAGTAAAGGCAAATTCGCTTTGTCACCTACATTCGCCAACACAATGGCTGATTTGATGGGTAATTAAATACTAAGAGAGAGGGGGTTTTTTTTGAGGGGGGGGGGGGTTGCTTGTCTCTCCCTCTCGTTCATTGTAGCTGGTTTTGGAATGAGCTATGGAGATGGGACATGGGAGAGGAGTGTTTAGTAAGAGCTTATGGGCACTTCTTGCAAACATCCAGCATAATCCCACTATCTCTTTGTGACACTTTTGTGGCGGCTCTGTACAGAAAACCCTATGAGGAAAATAAAACCTAGGTGGTGTCGGTGATCAAACATACTACACACTAC